>NC_054537.1:32577071-32877071 GCF_017654505.1 Polyodon spathula | reverse complement strand
ACACACACACACACACACACACACACACACACACACACACAACAAAGTATAAGGTAACAGACTAAGGACAAATATTTAGTAAGTTTGAACCACTTTTTAATAATGGAAAACATTTTTTGTAATTTATTTCAATTCAAGTATTCATGACAAAATTATTGTGCGTATATGTGAGTTCAAATAGTGATAAACTAGTGATAGTTGAAAACTGAATTCGTATAAAGAATAGTACCTCCTCACTTACTTTTCTGTCAGCATGTGGATGACCTTAACTGGATTGGTGAATTATCAATGAAGTAAAGAGGTAGCACTGAATAAAACATCTATGGTGTTTTAGAAACTACATTTACTTTTATTGACTGATTGTATATAAGGATAATAGTTGGTAATAGCTTTTTGTAAATCTCTTTTTAGTTTTGAGGCTCTGTATTTGAGCCTTTACTACCCTGGGTTTGTTCCCATCCCTAATGCTTGTTCTCTGAATGTCAGATATGGGCAGGAAAGGGTTAATACCAGTTTTTGTTCCAGATTTGTACCAAAGAATTTAATTTCTAAACTGTTTGAGACTCATTTTGTAGCATGCTAGTTAATAGATTGGTACCTACTGTGTAACATGCATTTAATTATTCTTGATTGAATAGTTCCTCCAATAAAAATGATTATAATTTAACTTGTTCTGATGGCAATCAAAGAAATGCTAGACAGGCAAGCTTAAATGAATAACCCCTTTTTTTTTTTTTTTTACTTACTTACTTGAATAGCTTCTCAATGTCAAACAGCGGACACTATAACTAAAGTAGCCCTCAGTTTAGCTCCTGCTATTCTTTAAGTGGTCCGCAATAGTGCCTGGGGACTGGTGGCTTGAAGCCCTGGGAATAATTAACTTCTCAATGTAGATATAAATAGGTACGGCGCATTAGGATCAGCAGAGCGATCCTACATTCTCTCAGCATAGCATTTTGCCACAGGGCATTGGGAGGGTGGAGGTAATATTCCAATGAGGAGTGTTGAGGAGGTTTGGAGCCTAATCTATTATCAAACAAGAATGCTTTCATAATTGTGTTCTCAATCTCTTATGGTATAAACTATTATTTCCATTTGAACTGTGATTTTTGGGCCTCTCTTACTCGACAAAGCAATAACTGTCAAAGCAAAAAATCTGCATATTGTTTTTTTTACATGAAAGGGTGTACAATAAAGATGTATAGGTTCAAAATTATTACCTACCACTCTAAACACATTTATGTATTGCCACGCCTTGGATATACGTGAACAGGTTGATCTTTAAAGTAGTTTAACGTAATGTGTTTTGTTGACCTTCATTTAACTCCTTTATCTGTATATTAGCTGATCCAACACACTGGAAGAAGAGCATTTACATTCCCATAACAGCAAAAAAACATGAACAAGAGGCCATCTTTGTTACAGCTGTCAGAAACAATAAATAGACTGTCAAAAACAGCATTATGGCTTGCTACCTGGTGTTGTCATAAGGGCTTAATCCTATGTTTGTCTTCCTGTGCCGTCTTGTTTTTTGTAATGCCGTCAATCTGTGAAAAGAGCAGATTGTCTTCTTGTTGTTTTATAGTACCTAATGTCTCATTAAATAATGTGCCAGTTACTATGAGACAGTAAACAGTCCTTATTAAATTGATTCTTTCCAGAATTATCAAAGCCCTAACTTTAAAACCATACACAATATATAATGTATGATATACAGAGACTTCATGAGTAATAGCATATTTTAGAGGAATTTCACATGCACAGTTATTCCAGACTACTGGGAAGGTAAATTCTGTAATAGTATTCATATGTCTCCAGCATAGTCTATTGTGGTATAAATAAAGCTATTTATAATTTGGCTAAGAAACCATTGATATTTTGTTCTTTTTTTATCTATGAGTAGTTTCAAATTACATCCAGCATTTTAAAATTGAACTCACCTATTTTATCCCCATTCCTGAGCTTGAATAGATGAGGTATTGCAGTCGACAAAGCCTATGCTTTAGCCACAGGCAAGTGAATAGTTTAACATAAATGATGTCTGCCTGGGGGGAAAACACAGCATAATTTGCCTGAGGTAGACAGGTCTGACCAATAATGTATTTATGGTTTTGTTGAAAACCTTCTAGTGTATCCAATATCGCCTACAACTATGTCTGTCCTCCACTTTTTATTAACCCTTGTCTTATCACAGATAGTTTCTCATTAAATGTGTGACTACAAATCAATATCCCAGAATTTAAAAAATGATTTTGTTTATTCTATAATGTATGCATTGATACTAGAAAATATTTTTCTTGTCACCATCAGTACAGACAAGTGCGATTAGTATTTGTGTCACACATTTGTATATTTAAGAATACTCCAGTAGGTCATAACAAATGAGTGTTAAGAGGGACCATGCATTTGTCACTGGTAAAAAACCTGAAGTTCCCCTAAGCCCTCACAGCACCAGGTTCCTGGGATCGACTCCGGCCTAGGATTCTGTCTTCGCGTGGGTTTTCTCCAGGTACTCCGGTTTCCTCCAACAGTCCAAAGACATGCTGTTCAGTTTGATTGGTCACTCTAAATTGCTCTGTGTGTGTGGTGCACTGCGATAGACTGACATCCAGTCTAGGGTGTTGTCCCGCCTTGCGCCCTGTGTCTACCGGGTTAGGCTCCGGCTCACCGCGACCCTGTAAAGGATTACGCGGTTAATGATAATGGATGGATGAATTAGTGATGGTTGTTATCAACTCCTTCAGGTGCCTGTTCCGAGTAGTGTATTTGTAATGTACACACACCAAAACATATCGGAAAACATTTCAGGATATTGAAGGATTCACAAAAAATGTAGTTTGGTATTACAGTGTCCACACTTCTGACAAACTGCACTACCTGATGGGATCTACTTTAGAACCAGACTTGAAACTTAGTAGACCAGGGACAAGGTGGATCACACAAGCACAGTAAGGCAAAAGGAAGACAAGGCAGCGGTTTGATTAAAGGGGAGGTTAAAGATATAAATCAACATTTTCTATCTGGTCGTTTTATTTGTCAGATCGTATGGTAATGTGTTCACACACCACTTTCTTATTTATTTATTTATGTTCAGTCTGTAAAATACTTGTGCGATGATGCAGTGTTCAGTTATACAGCAACTTGCATCTCTCTTTATACCAGGCCTAGTGTTAAATGATTGTCAGCTTTTTTCTGCTGTAAAACTGTAATTGTTAATCAGATGTAGTTGATGTGTGATCGCAAAAATTTATTTACTGTATATTAAAAAGGTTTTACACATCAAAATGCTGTCAGTCTTTAATCAAAATTAAAATGTTTTAATAATATATGCTAATGAAATACAATCATACATTATTATTGTAGTATTGCAAGGTCTATTATTATTTTGTCAGTAGGCCTAGCGTTAACTCTCACAGTTTACAAAGACAAAATGTTAACATCCTAGTTAGAAAACAAGAATAAAACAAAACAACACATCAAACACGATAGCTAAATTAGCAAACACGTTTAGTTTTTTTTTTTTTTTTTTTGTTTGAATAGGAACACAAGTTTTGTCATGCAGCCTGTGTACCTAGGATGGAAAATAAAAACGAGTGCTGTCTGTAAAAATAAATGAAAGAACAAAGCGCATAATTAATAATAATAATAATAATAATAATAATAATAATAATAATAATAATACAAGTGCATCAGTAATTGCTGTGCATCGTGGCCAAAGTTAGTAACCGCAGCATGGAGCTCAATTTTGTCCAAGACTGAAAATCATGCTTTAACTTTTTGATAGTCGCTTGCATACCTATCCTTTCAGTACTGCTTACACGTTAAATATGTAACAAAAATATCTGAGTTTCTATAATGTTTGTTAAACAAACAGACATAAATTCTAAAGTTCATTTTAAATGATTTATTTTTAGCTAATATATCTGATCAGCTTATTCCCTGGGCTCGATCTACTAATTCCCCAGAAGTAGTACTAGTAGGTGTAAACCATAGAAACAATGCAACCTCACCTTTAAATTATAGACGGCGATTCACCAGCCTGCTTCTTCCCCAGGACACCGGTTCTCAAGTACGGTATTAAACACTGTGTACTGTGGACGCTAACCGTATTTAGCACTTGTAAGACGGTTTAAAGGCATAGCGTAGACAGGGCCTAATTATCTTTTAACTAGTATGTTGCAATTAGGACTGATCTTGATCAGGCTTTTTAGTCCCGAAGTAAGTCTTCATGTAAGCTTGAAGGACTAAATCACAGGTGCTCTGCAATTGACCCATATAACTTATGCCTTATGTTGAGGTTGAGAGAAGCATGACCAAAAGGGAAGAATGTTCTGATAAGTCTTTAATTAATAATTATGTGAAAATGCTGCTCAAAACCACAGGTTCAGTTAATGAGAACAGCCGTGAACAAAACCATGAGGAGTAACTACAGGGAGAAGTAACATCTTTGATTACTCTGAAATTTTGTGTGAAAGGCAATCATTCAGACACTAAAGGAGATTACAAATGAGCAGGATCATTTTCCTTCTTTGTTTCTTAAAGTTTACTGTATCATGTTTTATGGACTGTGACCGATTCATCTGTCTATGTCAAATACAGTAGGACATCTCTACGTCCTTGAGGTCTGAATATTATAGACTAAAACTGTTAACCCAAAAATACTTTCCTCAAACAATGCCAATATTTTTGATAGCAGTTAGGTTTAGCGCACCTGTGAACACCCCTGAAGCAATGGATTCACAGCTGTGCACTGGTTTAACTAGCTCTGGTGCTGGAACCATCTACTGATATAGCGAAACTCAGTAACATGGTATCTTTACATGCTTTTAAGCACATCATTTATAACTCTCTACAACAGAAAGTGGTTCTTGTTTAACAATTCATGCGTTGATGTTAATTTGGTCATCTACTTGTCTAGGTCTTACTCGTTAAAAAGATTTTTAATCTCAATTGAATCCTGGTAAAATAAAAAAAAAGCAAAACACACAGTCAGCTCAAAGCTTTATTAAAAAATGAAAAGAAAAACTTTTATCACAGCACTAAGAACCAATTCAAATGATCGCAAACATCACACAAATGAAAAGGGCCAGTTAAATATATAAAATGTCATTTGAAGCAATTGCTCTCATTACTCTCTCCTTATTTACATTGAAGAAAAACATGTAGCACTTAACAACAAAAAACTATTTTATTGTATTAATTCATATCTTTTCACATAGATGGTGTCAGACTTCCAACATATTTTAACACTGAATAATAAATGTTGCTGATACCAAAACTGCACATTGATAGAGTGGGAAAACATGTAACAGTATAAGATGGCAAGCAGCGTGATACAAAGTGTACCACAGAAAAAATATTTTAATGATCTACTTCAAAATGATTGTTTAATACATGCAGTGAAGGATCATTCTTACTTCAATTATAAGATGGATATATGTACACATTTCCAATTTCCTAGCCATTGGGGAGCAAATCTTCCTCCTCAACATGGATGTAGAACTGCAATACTCATCATGAGCAAGATCCCCTGTCGGGACTCAATGTCCTGGCTCTGGTGTAGGGATGGTTCGACTTTAATACATTCAGCAAACTAGCTTCAAAGTGCTTCCAAGCTTCAGTGATCTCAAAAACTCCTAACGGACTCTTCAGCTTTTAGATAATTACATTATTCGGCTTGTTTAAAATAGAAATCCTAGACTGTAAAGTATTTTACTAAACATATGATGTGTTTTCATTTCATTTTCTTGATACAGTGTATGTGAACAATTTGAAATACAGATGTAAATCCCAAAAACATTGACAAAAGTGATAAACATTTAAATCAACACACACTTTGGGTTTCAGTCTTAATTGTTGTGACATGTGTTCCATCTTTCTTTGATATTATAATTTTTTTTTTTTTATTTGATTTTTTTTTTTAATTCCAAAAAACTGTTTCTTTAAAACGCACACAGCAGTGGACAATCAATTGTATGTTAACATTTTCAAATTGTATTTTGAATAAATATCAGTAAAATTAGAAATGGAAGGCAATACCTTGCAACTTATTAAAATCTTGTATTACAGTATTTGAGCTCAGAAAAATAAGTGTAAATTAAAGCCAAGAGCAGACTAAGGATGAAATCAAAACTATAGTGCTGTTATAGAGGTTATAAAAGTACAGTATAAGTTCATCCAGGCCTCATCCTGTAATATTAAAGCATTCATGACCATTGTTTGGTTAGGCTGGTAAGATATGTCCCAGATACATACTGCAGGGTAGTAAACTGGTGCTTACCCCATGTAGGGTGGCATCGAAAATGTATCTATTTGAAAAGCTTTAAAAATAAAGAAAATGCTTTCTGGCACGGATTCAATAAGGGATGTTTTGGCTTGGGTCAGAGTTGCATCAATTCAATTGTAGACTGAAATAAGGCAATCACCATGTTTACAGACATGGATTTGAAAAACGGCAAATTAGAAAATGGGGTTAAAATGCTAATTTTTGTAGCACATGCAAGGATTTACTAAATCGGGTATTATAAGTTGCTCTTTGGGAGGGATGGAGGTTGTAGAATTTGTATGGCAAGTTTTTTACCGCTTTAAAATATATTTTGGCGAGTTCTTTCTGAAAATAGTGTTGGATATACTGAATAAGTACATATCATCTGGGCCATTTTATTCTGGGTTTATAATTTCAAAATGTGATAACTTATCTGGATTTTGTTTGGGTAATCCTATTGGATTTTAAATCAGTGTTTTCACTACACTTCTTTTGATAATTGGAATATATTATGTACATACTATAGTACACGTCTGTTCTTGTTTGCTTTGTATTGTTTCTGCGCGTTAATGGGTGTACAGGAGTGGAGGGCACCCCAAAAAGGGTCTGCCATGCAGGCTGTAAACTCCACTCTTCTGAAGCATTGTCTTGAAATAGAAGAGACATGTTTGTGTATTTCTCCAGTAAGGTGAATAGGATGTGCTCATGAAACCATACTTTTACAAATATATATTGTACTGTATCTGAGCAGTATCAGTTACTTTTTTTTTTTTTTTTTTTTTTTTTTTTTTTTATTAGAAAATGACAAATTAACATTGTTTGTATTAGCAGGACTAAACAAGAACCAAAAAGATCCTAAATATCTTTTCCTTCTAATAGTTGAATATTACTATTCCATTTTTGTTATGTTTGTACAGTTCTAATCCTAACCTTTGAATCATTCAAAGCAAGGCACACAATTATCTGCATTCATTTATTAAGAATATGTAGTGACTATTACAGAATTAATAACCGCTACAGATTTTTGAAGTTCATACAAAGCGTCCTGGTGCTTATTTTACAGGATCTATGTTCACTTGTCAAAATACAATATACAATTTCCTTCCCTTTTTGTGAAACTTACTAAAAATCAATGTGCTTCTAATGATCTGCATAATAAAAAAAAAAAAAAAAAAAAAAGATTTTAAATACTTATTAGCACTGATCCTGATTAAAAATTAAGGGGCCAACCTCCCAGAACCAGATACTCAATGAATCCCACAAATTGCAGACAAGTTCATTGAGAGACAGCTCATTTGTATGTACACTACCTGGGACATTCATTTTCCACAGCATTGCTTTATAGCTATTCAAACATGATTGAGCAGGCATGTCAAACAAAATATTAAAAGATTGCTTTTTTGAAAGATGCTTTGCGAATTTGAAAAAGGGAACGTCTGAGGACGTTAATAATAAAGGACTGAACCATAAATAAGTAAAGTGGCTGTAGCTAACAAAAACATGAATCTACAAATCTTACCTGTCTTCTACCTCCATTTGCTGTACATATAAACATTATATGTTCACTTAGTTTTGAACAGTTTTTCTTACTAGGTAATTTAACTTCAGCAGTGTCTTCGGGGACAATGCTTCTCAGCGGCTGCAAAGAATTTCAGAAAAAAAAAAAAAAAAGCATTGAGGGGTGCGGACAATTTCACTGTGCAGGTGAAACAGCTAAATCCGTGCAAAACATAGTGAGAGAAAAGATTTCTTATGTAATCTATAGTAGTCTCAGATATGCAGATAATGTTAGCTTAAATGATAAAATGTTTCATTAAAAACTGCACATTTGGGAACAAAATAGCAATTGGAAGTGCATATTAAACTAATGAATACTTTTTCTTAGTTACAATCACTTCAATGCAATGAATGCCACAGTACTGGAATGCAGGAAACCGTTTCATTTTGGATGAAAAACGAGAACACTCAGGCCATCAAAATATAGTGGGAATCCCTAGGAAGACCCACCTCTGTAAACAGTTTTCCTATCCAGTCAAGGCTAAAGGTGCACCAGTGATTGAAGTTGGATTTTGTCTTTAAAAACTATTCTAATTGTTCAATTGCACTTGGGAGAGCAGTATTTTGCATTTACGTTTCACTATCTATCTAAAATCAGTATATTAAAACATGTGGATTAGGTATTTCAAAAGTGACCCCCCCCCCTCCTTGGACCACCCCCCCCCCCCCAAAAAAAAAAAAAAAAAAAAAAAAATAATTTGCTTCTGAAGAACATCTGTTCAGTTAAATGAATATATTGAAACTTTGGTGGTCAACCAAGTCCAGCTTTTCCAGCACTACAGCAGGTCTCTAAACCAACTTATTTTTCCATAAAGTGCCTTACTAACAGTGACTGTGTTTAGCACTATCTGACATTGTCGAACTGTATATTTTTAGTACAGTAAATTAAATGGATAAATGGCACATTATATGAAAAGACACAAAGAAAAAACATCAAAGTATGTTCTGGGGAAAACACACACACACAGCCCCAGACCACGCAGCGCATTTATACAAATGTAGTTACAAATAAATATCATCTAAAACTGTGTTTATAACACTGTTTATTAAAACCAAAGTCAAATTATTCTGCTTTACAAATTAACAAGTTCTCTTTGTGGCTATAGACTGCTTCTGAAATTTGAATCTGGAAATTTGAATACTTTACACATTGATCAGGTGCTGCATATATTGTTTGATAAATTATTTTTCTTTAGACTAACCATAAATATATACACTTATATCTGTATTACCATATTATCTTCAGCTTCTTCCTGGACACTTCATTTTATTTAATTGAGGATTAAAGTGGTTGCAACTAACAAAATAAATTGACATTATCTAAAGAATCTTCATTGTGTTCTGAGAATTCTCCCACAAAGGAGTTGAAGGGTTAATTTTAAGATCCAAGGGGATTGAGCACTGCGACAATCTGTCATGCACTTCCATTTGGCAACTAAGAGTCAAATGTCCGGTCTTAAAGGAAACCTACTTTACAGCAAACTTAAAAAGATGTGGTACTCTGTTAAATTGGCTTGCTTACCGTACTTCAAGGAAGTCTGTTACTCTCTCACTTTCTAGGTCATTTCACCGCAGCAGTGTCTTCAACATTAAAGCATTTTATTGGCTGCAGAGCATGTCAGTCAATAAGGGTTAATGACAGGAAGTGGCTCTAAATTTCACTCTCCAGATGAAATGACCAGACTTCAATTGTAGTATCAGATATCATGTTTTAAAACGGAAATAACTGTTTAAACTCATGTTTCTTTCAAAACTACAGAAATCAAATGTTAGTCTATGTCAGGTAAGGTACTATAATTACTTTGTTATCCACAACAATTTTAAGGAAGTTACAAACTGTATGCAAGAAATGTCCTTTCAGCACTAAGTAGAAAAACCTTGCAATACATATACAGTACTTCATACAGATATACGTTATTTATTTATTTTATATATATACACACACACACACACACACACACACACACACACATAGCCTTCTTAAATCTCTCTCACAGATATTCAGTTCCCTTTTCAGTATTACAAGCCTAATCAATTTTATTTATGGTCTAAAACCTGTAATTAAGAATGTATTTTTTATCCAGTAAAATTACAATATAAAACTGCTTTGCTTCCCTAGATCCTAGTTTTCCCAGATAAGGTTTCCACAGCAAGTTTGATTTTGCTGGCAATGTGTTTTACTGGTCACACAACACACCAAAGCAATGCAGTCAAAAATGGAAAATGCATTTATTTGCAGTGTACACATACCAACAGTATGTTCTGATTGACATCTAATGTTTGCAGTGTGATTTATGTAAATGCCCAATTAGAATTTTATTTATATCAAAGTTTTAAAACAAACTTTTTTTTTTTTCCTTTAAATACTGGAGTATTTATAAATTCAAGGGCATGCCTTGATTAGCTCTTAATTCCAAAACTTCAGAAGATTCAGAATTTCATGAGATGTTCCACAAATGTTGTTTGATGAGAAATGCCTGTTTTCAGCAGTTCTATTTCAATCAGTCTGCAAATTATAACAAAAAAGAAAAGAAAAAAAGGAGGACAGGAGCCCGCTTTACGTTCAGTATTGGATGCTTGGGAAATGTTTCATGCTCTTTGGAGCTGAGCATGATTGTTCCGTTAGTCCAGAGGCTCCTGTTTTATCCGGATGATAGAGGGGCCACGCTGCGCCCTCCGGATTTCCCTCCGCAGAACATATTCGCTAAATTGCGAGGAGTCCACTCCCCCGCCACAGGAACCCACAATCTCGAAACCTCTCTGCTGCAGCCTCTCCAGAACCTGCAACAAAGCACACACACACATTTTACCCCACATACATGCACCTAATCATGCTCTACAATAACCGGAGCTGTACTGGTAGAATGGCTACTTATTTGCCAGAGTCGAATAGTTAAGGTAAAAATAGTCAACTAGAAGGGGCTCCCGAGAAGCCTGGACGTCACCGGTTCAAGTGCAGGCTATTCCATTGCCAACCGTGGATGGGAGCCTGTAAGCTGCCCGGAGCCATGCTGTTCTCCCATGCTGTAGCTGTGGAGGCGGCTGCATGGCAAGTCTGCAGTGTGAAAAGAAGCGGTCGGCTGACAGGACACACACTTTGGAGGACAGTGTGTGTTCGTCTTTGCCACTCTTGAGTCAGCGCAGGGGTGGTGAAATGAGCTTAAATAATAAGTTGGATATTCTAAATCGGGAGAAAAAAAATAAATAAAAAAATTGGCCACTACTAAATTTTATAAAAAATTGTCGACTAGTCACCACTTTAAAAAAAAAATTAATAAATCATGTGTTTGACAATAAAGGCAGCATGGAGTTTAATAGGTTATCTGTGTATGTGCAGCTTTAGAACACTTGGCTGTTTGTCCATAATATTTTAAAACTGCTCTTTTTTTTTTTTTTTTTTTTTTTTTTTTTTAACTCTATTAATGTTCTAAAATGAGTTATATGTATTGGATTTCAACCACAACTGAACTTCATTTTAAATGACAAGATAGTGGGTAAATCACTATTTATTCTAAAGTTTTAAACACTTAATATACCAAATGTAAATGTAGAGATTTAGGAATATATTGAACCATTTTTGTTTTTTAAACATACACTTGTTTTTGTAAAAATTTTATATTCTTTTCTATATACACTATTCAAACTATAAATAACTGTATAAAGCGTGCAGTTTGTTTACTTTGACTTTTATAGTCTTAGATTTCACATAAACAAAAGATTTCAGAGAGAATTTGTGAAAGCCAACTGATTTTGTTTGTGCAAAAAAACTACGAATAAAATGAATAAAGAAAATGAGAATTCTGGCCTGTAGATGTCTTTTGGACACAACTCATACGTTTTAGGATCTGGACTACAAAGTTATATATTTTTATATGCAGTGTATTATGGAACAAATAAAAATGTTACCACTCATAATAAACTTGCATCTTCCCACTGCCTGCACATGACCCCCTTGTAGCCGTTATCTCAAGAACACTATGAGATCACATTCCTTTAAAAGAGCCCTATGGGAGCGTTGTTTTTCTGTGCCACTTGGCAGCTCAGAAGCTCTCCGGGCTGGACTGCGTGCCAAACTACAAAGGTCTTGCACTGCTGGCAATTTCCATCTCCTCTCCATTAGCACAGTTATGGAACCCAGTGGCAGTTTGTTTTAATAACCAAGAAGGATTATACACCACCACCCCCTCTGTGTTCTTCTGCAAGACGCAAGTTCTAGTCAGAGCCAATGAAATCCACACCTTCTTAACCCAAAAAGAGGTTAAAGTTACGGGGAATGGGTTCAAATCAGAAATCTGTAGCAACTGGGGGGGGGGGGTATGACTGCACGTTATGTCAGTTTCAGAAACGGCAGTGACAAATATGCTCTATTACATAACAAATAACATTCAAAGAAAGAATACTAAAATGTGTTTTACGCATTTGTAAGAGTCATACTTACTGTTTTAAGCACTTTTTCAAAAGACGCTCACTTGAAAACACTATGTAACACAATTTTTGTTCCTGGGTAGTAAGTATTATTTCCTAATTGCTTATGCCTCAAAAGTGTAGAAAACGGCTATTATTCCTCACAAACTTTGCTTTTGTGACCAGG
Organism: Polyodon spathula; assembly: GCF_017654505.1. NCBI lineage: Eukaryota > Metazoa > Chordata > Actinopteri > Acipenseriformes > Polyodontidae > Polyodon > Polyodon spathula. The sequence goes on along the minus strand of NC_054537.1, from coordinate 32,864,658 downwards.
ACAGTGATATTTAGAAATGTACCTATTACCAGTGAGAAAATGGGAGAATGTGTCTTTTCGTTCACATAAAGTCAGAAAAAATATGAATCCCAATTAACATGTATTTATATTAAAGTAATACAAAAATGACTACAAAAGATTTAGAAGCGAGTAGTTTTTCGAGATTTACGATTATACTGTAAATCACTTTCACAAATCAGCCCCCAGATGTAGTCTCCCATCATGTTCTCGTTATACTGTCCTTGGTAGCGGCGTTCAAAGTCCAGTATATCCTGGTGGAAGCGCTCGCCTTGCTCCTCCGAGTACGCTCCCACATTCTCCTTGAATTTATCAAGATGAGCATCAAGGATATGGACTTTGAGGGACATCCTACAGCCCATTGTGCCGTAGTTCTTCACCAGAGTCTCAACCAGCTCCACGTAGTTTTCGGCCTTGTGATTGCCCAGGAAGCCCCGAACCGCTGCGACAAAGCTGTTCCAAGCCGCTTTCTCCTCACTAGTGAGCTTCTTGGGGAATTCATTGCACTCCAGGACGAAGACACTGGCTTTGACTTTTGCCTCAGACAGTTTAGAGAAGAAGTCTTGAAGGTACTTGAAGGCTGCTGACTCCTTATCTAGAGCTCTGACAAATTGTTTCATAAGGCCCAATTTGATGTGCAGTGGTGGCATCAGCACCTTCCGGGGGTCCACCAGTGGCTCCCACTTGACGTTGTTCCTCCCCACAGAGAAATCTGTCCGCTGTGGCCAGTCCCGCCTGTGGTAGTGCGCCTTGCTGTCCCTGCTGTCCCAAAGGCAAAGATAGCAGGGAAACTTGGTAAAACCACCTTGGAGACCCATCAGGAATGCCACCATTGCAGCCTCTTGATGCCATCTCAGAAAAATGTAGATATGTATCCACTTAGGCAGCTGGAACTAAACTGAACTGGTGGGCTTAAGGCCCCTGTATTTATACTACTATTTATATTACTGGAAAGTTCTAGTAGTTACTCCAAGTTTACTCAGCACTGAATCTATCTGGAATTTTCTGGAAAATAGGTAAATTTCAAAATATCGCTGTCCTGGTCACAAAAGCAAAGTTGGTGGGGAATAATAGCCATTTTCTCTACTTTTGAGGCATAAGCAATTAGGAAATAACACTTACTACCCAGGAACAGAAAAAAAAAAAAAAAAAATTGTTACACAGTGTAATCACTGTAGAACCTTACATATTAAATACATTTACTGGAGAATATGTAAACCTCAAAAGTTCTGATATAGGTTTTTTGATGATTTATTTATTTTTGTATTTATTTTTTCAATATACGAGTCATTTGAATGGGCCATCCTCTCTATAAAGGATAACATTTTATTATTATGCAGTGTACTGCAGGGCTTATTAAATCCTATTGAGAGAAGTATTTCAGATTTTATTTTATTCTTCAGTTTTACCCAACTTCATATGCCCAATTTGAATCTCTCCTTCACCTCTGCAACCCACTGATCCATCGGCAGGCTGCCTTGATTTCCACTTCCACGCATATCACCTTTTTTCACTCGTCAAAACTAAGCCCCAGATGTTACCAAACTACTGAACCCTGGGGGCAAGGACCCAGCTTGGTCCTCACCAGTAGTGGGCGCTGAAGTACCATGAGGCACACCATCTCCTACCTTCTTTCCTCGCTGGACCAAAAACTTGACTTGGTCATACGCCAATTGTGTTGACTAAAGAGTGCTATTGTTTCTTGCCGAACTAGCAGTAAACTATCCATTATGAAGACATTTTGCCATCATTATTGAAAAAAAAAAAGTTCTAGTGATCGTTTTCTTTTTTTCTTCGATTTTGGTATGAATTCCATCGTCTTCTGAGGTAAGGTACTACCTGCTATGGCAATGCCAAAGATGTAAAATACTGTTTATTTGTTCTGTATTGTAAATGCTCAAAATATTATTTGTTGAAGTTGTTCATAAATTTTGGATTTGGTTCTGTAATGCTCCCTGGTGTGGCAGAATCTGTTTCATTAAGTATTCTCACATAAATTTGTTTTCTGTCTGTGTCAATACAGGATAATTAAAATACTTCTTTGCACTGTTGTAAGTGTGACATTGTGAAATGCAGCTTTATTGGAGCCACTAGTTTTGTATTTTTGAAGTATTGTTTGTTAAACTTTAAATTCTTACAATAGCCAAAATGTAATGCAGAATACAATATCTTTACAAACAATAATCTTGTCTTAGGCTGCAGGAAGATGCTATGTGAAATAATTCCTAGACAAGTTACTTTCCACATTTACTATATACTAACTTCCAAAATACCAGGTTGGCTACAACTTCCCAGCAAGATTAAAATGGGACCCCTTGTGATCCGATAGCGGCACTTATTTGTGTGTAGGTTGCACACTGTTGCAAGCTTTGTGTTTCACAGTATTTTTATGACAAGACCTCTCTAATCACTGGAACATTGAGGGGGGGGTGGGGGGGGCAGTAAAATGATGAGATCAAATACACTGAATAGGTTCATTCACATGAATTGAGCTCAGTGGAGAAGGATCTAAAACACAGCTGCTGTGTAGAAAAAAAAAAAAAGGACCTATACAGGGCTCCAGACAAACTTTTTGCCTTAGGAGCTAATGGCTCCTTATCCAGTAAAGTGTGCCACTTTAGGAGCAAGTCATATTCAGCTGCTTAAAATACAACAACTTGCTAAGACATTAAAGTGAATCTAAAACAGTCACTTAATGTTTGCACTCATTCGTTTGTTCCCTCCTTGTGTTGAATGGTTAATCTATGCAGCTGATGACTGCAATGAACTCAGCATGTTTATGTTTTAGATATTTTTCAAGTGTTGTTTATGGAATTGGTGACCGCAACTTTAATTGTGTGCAGCTGTAATATTGGAAATAGCATGCTGCAGCCCGCATATTCCATGTTAAATAGTGAAGTCCTGATCCAAGAGCATGTAACACAAACAGCTCTTATGCTTACATGTTACTATTTATTTTTACAGTAAAACGTTGGTTTCAATGAGTTCATTCTGTTATTTATGATATTAAATACACCACAGCAAGTAAACTCATGTATTTTAGATATTTCCAAGCCATTGTTTTTCACTAAATTTAGTGAAAGGCAGTTTTTCTACTGCAATCAAAGTAAGTTGGAGTACATTTATTTCATTTTTAATTCCCTACATTTCTCAGCAGTACACTTTCTAATTACAGTCCCAAGTATTTCTATGTGTTCTGCTTTCACCGTTTAAAACTGTCAATTTCAGAAATTTCAACTTGGGAGACGGGCTCCCTGCAGCCAGCGCAAGTGACGGTTTTCCTGGGGATCTGGCTGGTTTCCCGCTACATGCTCACTTCCTTGTCGGCCGACCGGGTAAGCGCATTGCAAGTCTGTCTGTGCCTTTGTCATCTCAGACAGTCAGTGCAGGTGGTGTTGCGCCAACGATTGCTAGGTCTGCTGGCCACAGCCTCTTCTGTCCTCCCTCTCGGTCTCCTCCATATGCGCCCCTTGCAGGCATGACTCAATGCTCAAGTAGTTCACCCAGCTCGAGACAGACACCGTCAGGCGACGTCGTCTCTGTCATGTTGGCGTCCCTGAACTTGTGAAAGAATCCTCGGCACCTCAGCGACGGAGTAACTATGGGTGTAATATACTGGAGAGAGGTGCTGACCACGGACGCCTCCAACCTCGGTTGGGGGGCAGTTTGGAATGGCAGGGGGACCCGTGGGGTCTGGACTGGCAGGTGGCAGTATGCCCACATCAGTGCTCTGGAACAGAGGGCAGTGCACCTGGCCCTGCACCATTTTCAATCTGTGCTACAGGACAGGCATGTATTAGTGTTTCGAACCAGGCAGCATACCTGCTTTTGATGGGGCCTCCTCAGCACGCTGAGTGATGCCTGCATCCCCAGGTGGTAGCCATAATTTGGCACCGGTTCGGCAGCGCAACAGCCGACCAGTTTGTCTCAGAGGAGTCCACACATTGCCCTCTGTGGTTCTATTCAGGAGAGGCAGATGCCCTCTGTGAATCTATGCCCTAGCCCACAGCTAGCCTCAGGGGTTGCTGTATGCCCCCCCCCCCCAGTGCTGATCCTGTCTTTCTTGGAGAAGGTAAGGAATGAGGATGCAAGGGTCCTCCTGGTTGCGACGCACTGGCCCAGGAGGATATGGTTTGCCGCTCTGAGCCAGCTCATTCAGGAACAGTCATGGCGGATCCCGCTACAAAGGGACCTTTTCAGTGCAGGCTCAGGGCCACCTGTGGCCTCCAGACCCTAGGTCAGTCCAGCTGTGGGTCTGGCCCCTGAACAGGAGCGTCCGAGTGACCTTGGACTCTCAGACTCTGTTATAGCCACACTACAGAATGCTAGAGCCTCTTCAATAAAGTCTCAGTATTCTTACAAATGGAGGATTTTCCAGGAGTGATGCTTGGTGAGAGACCATGACCCCACCTCCTGCCCCATGTCGGTTGTTTTACAGTTTCTACAGGACTCCTAGAGGAGGGTAAATCCCCCTCTATGTTGAAGGTGTACCTGGCTACTCTATCTGTTTGCAACGTTAAAATTGACTCTGTCTCCCATAACTCATTTTTTGGCAGTGCAGTTTTTAAAAGGGGCTAGGCAGCTCCACCCTCCCCTTAGACCAGTGGTTCCTTCCTGGCATTTGGACTTGGTTCTAGAGGCTATTATGAAGGCTCCCTTCAAGCCTCTGCATTCAGTGGAACCTAAATACTTGTCTTTTAAGACAGCCTTTCTCCAGGCCCTTCCCATAGAGTGTTCCTGTTTTCACTTTGCCAGCAGCGGTGATAACGTTACTTTACCCACTAAGCCGGCTTTCCTGCCTAAAGTTGTTTCACAGTTTCACTTGAACCAATCGGTGGAATTGGAGGCTTTCCACCCCGCCCCACTTCTCCTCTGAAGCAGATGAAAAACTTAACACACTGTACCCTGTCAGGGCGCTGAGGTGTTACATTGATCGCTCTCATGACGACAGACAACCCAGTTATTGGTGTGTTATGGGTCGCATACTCAAGGTCAGGCACTTTCCAAGCAGCGTTTGTTGCATTGGATAGTGGATACGATGCGGCTGGCTTATGAGCTGTCTAACCTACCCTCTCCAAGTGAAGTTACAGCTCACTCCACTACAGGGACTATGACGTCTTGGGCAGTGTTTCATGGGGCATCCCTACCTGACATATGTAACACTGCGGCATGGACCACACTGCATACATTTACAAAGTTTTACTGACAGACAATGAGGCTACTTCAGTGGTGCCTTCTGTGGGGTCCAGAGTCCTTGATGTAGCTTGCCCTCTTGCGCAGCAGCTTTCCAGTGGCACCAGGGTAAGGCTTGTGGCTGCTTTGGCTCACTGAGACAGCTTTTCATTTCCCAACTCGTAATGGTTGGCATTTCGAGACTGAAAGGGAATGTTAGGTTACTTACTGTAACCCTGGTTCCCTGAAAAAAAATGCCAACCATTAAATTTGCGAGGTTGCTAGCCTTCATTGCCATACTGAATCAAATGGCAAAGGGTGCTGTGTGACGTAGCATCTTGTTCCAGAATGCAACAGACACGTGGTCACACCGGGTCTATCAGGCAGCTTTTTAAATATGTGCTCAGGTCATGTGACACAAGGGTCATTTCCCAACTCGTAATGGTTGACATTTCCTTCTCAGGGAACCGGGGTTACGGCAAGTAACCTTACGATTTCTCGTGCCCTAAAGTTTTTATCTAAATGGTTTTCTCTTCGGTTTTGCTATTGGGAGGCATATCAAAAACACATCGGGACCTTATGCATGTTTCCAATCTGGCTGAGCTCGTAATTGTTTGTTTTCTCTCATTTTAACAAAAAAAAAAAATAATAATAATCGCTGGAATTCCAACATTTTACTTTCGTAATCATTGGGCATTTTTTTTGAGAGATGTGTATTCTAATATGCAGAGAATGTCCCTTTCTTCTCATTAATCTGTCGCACCAACTGAGTCAACCTGTAAACTTGAACCTACCTGAAGAGCTTTCATTCTGATCATGTTTTTGGACAGAGATGAGGTTGTTTGGCTGCTCTTCAATCCATTGAAACACAGGGTTTTCTACACCGGGCCATAAACACTTTCCTCCCCCAACTCATTTTTTTTTGTTCACCATTTTTAAGTTTGTCTTTGTTCCATCTCTAGGTAACGTATGTTATTATTTTTTAATTAATTCCAAACTCTCTTTCAGCATAGCGCTTGCCATGCTTGTCAGCAAATTCAACAACATGAAATTTCAAACCTGTTGTGTAGCTTTTTTGTTTTTTCTGACTGTCCTGCTTTATTCGTTTTCAAATACCTGCATAAAATATTGCATTGCATAGCTACAACGAACGCAAGACTTGATAAGTTTACTCAGCTTTCTAACCAATAGCCTATGGATCCCAGTGGTTGATTCAGTCTGAAAGTTGACAAATCAATGGCTCAGGAGGGTGGGAATAAGGAAATTCATAGAGATGGGCAGTGATTGGATTAATAGTGAAGCAATATAGCTGTGACATCCCCATTTTTTTTCTCCACAAGCATGCACCTGGGTCGAGAGATAATCAAGTCAAGAGTCTTAAAGCTTGTGTTTGACATTCAAGATAACTAAAGGGGTACTGAGAATTAATTAAAATGTTTTATTAGAACAGTGTTTTTGTGTTTCTACCTAGCAATATGACCTGAAAGATCCTGAAAAAATAAATTGGGTTGTTGACAGGCAAGTTGTGAGCCATAACCATGACTGCAGCAATCCCTTTAGTATATCATTTGTGGCACTACAGTAGTTTATTATTATTAGCTAGCATATGTTGCACCGGTGTATTGGTCACCATCACAATAGTTGCATGACACTGGGGTTACAATATTCCTGTGGTGTTAATACAGCACCTCTGGACTTCCAGGCATCTGTATTTGATCAGATTGTTACCATCCAAAACATGTGATATGGAGGCTTTTTTTCTTAACTAAGCGACCTCATAGCGCATTCATAAATATGGACACGTTTTTAAAAAGGAAGGGCAGCATTTTTGTCGCTTTGGCATTAATTTTAGTCGCAGTCTGGAGCTCTGCCTATAAATGTACTAATGTTATGAAAACACCATATGTCATTTTAATAAAATGTATGCCTCAATGTGAGAGGAACCATAACCATTTTTGGTTTGCTTCTTGAACCGTCATTCAGTTTTCATTCAGAGTATTGTTTGCTTGAACAGAAATATCACAAGCCTTCACTTGAGTTTAAGCTCATCATCACAATCAACAAAGCAGAATTCTAAACGAAGAACTAATTCCAGACATGTGACCATGTTTCCCAGGATGTAGGCTGGTAGGGCCTCCCTTGAATCTCACCTGCACAGAGTTAAGGTGGCAGTAGCCATTGAGCGGGAAGCGTATGACATGTGTGGAGTCGTGGTTCCAGCCAGAGTTGACAGAGTTGCACATGACATCACCGATCTCTGGGAAGACCTCCTCAATGAGGGACTTGTCTCCGCTCAGAGTGATTCTCTCGCCCAGGTCTGGCGCCACCCGCACTACCAGGCACTCGCAGGGGCGGGAGAAACGACCCAGCTCCCGATCCTGCTTCCAGCGCTCCAGCTCTGCCAACATGGGTTGCAGCTGGAAGTACCGCGCCTCTTCATACAGGAGGCTGTAGTCCTGGTGGAACAAGAGGAGAAGGGCCTTAGCAACGCAGCACCGACACTGAAATGATGACACAGAGAGACGATTTTGAAGCAAATGCAAAGAGAAATGCATGTTACCCGAAAAGAATTCAACAATTGTAATGGCACAAAATTAGCAATAAACAGGAGGGGGGAAGGATGATCTAGTAATTGCTTTTTGTTAGTTGTATATTAACACTGTTTTATTCCTCTCTATACTTTTCCCTTTATACTTCAAAAACAGAACCAGAGCTTTATAATAAAAGTAGCATGGGATTAAGCAACCATATTTTTTAGAATTATGTACAGTTTTTATTATTATTATTATTAAAATGTAGTATAAACACACATATGCTAAAACACGCATACAACTTGAGAGGATGGCACCACAGGGGTGTCCAAAGTTAGTCCTTCCACCCCTGGTCGTTGTTCCAACCCTGTTCAAAATTGTTTAATTGAAGCAATTAAACCTCCACCCAGACTGCAAAGCAGTTAATTCTCATCCTACCCGGTAAACCTGGAGCGGAATAGCTCTCCAGGACCGCGATTGGCCATTACAGTATTTAAGACTTGGACATTAAAGCAACAACCCTTGGCTATCACTACTCAATATTGTTGTCTCTTTGTACTATGTATTGGTGCAAATGTATTTTTAAACAACATCGCAACGTCTATGTTATTTGAATCCATATACCCTGGCCATTCAGAGGGAGGATTGTCCACCACTGGTACCATTGTGTTTAAAAAAAAAAAACAAACAGCAATTGCGTTAAAAAAAAAAAAAAAAAAGGAAGTATTACTAGTTTTACTAATCATTTAAAATCTAAATACATTTCCAGAAGCTGTTTTTATACCTACTTTAAAATCATCAGGAATAAGAAGTTTGGAGGTCCTGAGGAAATTTAAAATGTATCTGAACATGTGTCCATCTCTGTCAATGAAGTAGTGTTGTTTGAGGCTGTCCAGGACAATTGGCTCAGTGCCATCAAACAGCCGGCCAATTCTGTAGACAAAAAACAAACCGGGTATTACCATTTTACCTTTGCTCGCTCAGAATTAGGACCAAACATATTACATTTCTTGGCAAATATATCCAATGAGACGTCTTCTATTTTGTCACTTGCCAAATCATATTTACTATCAGGGAAAGATAGGAGCTGCTTAAAATCATACAGAAACCAGAAAAAAGGTTTTAAAATACAGATGGACTACCAAAAAAAAAAAAAATCAGCAACCAGAACACAATGGAAATTATCAAGAAGTGTGGAACAATAGTGTCACGAAAACAAAATACAACTCTCATTCATGCTTTTTATCAGGGTAACGCATCAAATGTGGCATTTTACCAGACTATGCCATTTGCTTTTCTTTTTTGTTCACATCCAGGACCTTGTGAAATTTGACAGTTCCAGTTTAAAAGGATAAAGATTTTAAAATTAAAAAAAAAAAAAATTAAAAATAACTTCAAAAGACAAACTTCTTATATAGAAGTTTAAACCCATCCTGTTGACAATAACATTGAATGGGCACAAATGCAATTCAAGCCCACCAAATCAAGGAGCATCTCTATAATTAAAGGTAAAGTAGTAGATGAAAGGTTCTACATTAATGGTGAGGCAATACCAACAGTGTCCAAGAAGCCAGCGAAAAGTCTAGGGAGATGGTACAACGGGGATCTAAAGGACACAGTTCGTGTGGGAGAAGTTAGACAAGTAGTGGAAGGGTTGAAGAGCATAGACAGCAGCGCTTTACTGGGCAAACAAACTCTGGTGCTTTCAGTTTGGTCTACTGCCAAGACTACTGTGGCCACTGACTGAGTATGAGGTTTCCTTGACAACAGTTGAGAAGCTGGAAGCTTTAATCAGTTCATATGTCAGGAAATGGTTGGGAGTTTCACGCTGCCTCAGCAGAGAGGGACTTTATGGTAAAGGAATATTGCAGCTACCAATCTCTGCTTTAAACGGGAAGTTTAAGTGCGTCAAAGTCCGACTGGAAATAACATTAGTAGATTCACGCAACAAATGCGATAAGTCATTATTATAATACAATAAGTTATGCAGTTAACTCAAAGGAGACAGCATTTCTATTAATTAGGGTGATGAGCGTACATGCCATCAGAACACCATCATTAAGAATACGTTCTATAAAACGTGTGGCTTGAGGGATTCAAAGACATAGCGCTTGAAGGGCTGGGTACAGCTGTGAAGCGAAATTATGTTTTTTATTTAAAGGAAGTGTAGATCTATTAGACTAACGATGACTGGTGGTAGCAGACTGGTTGGCTGGAGTGTGAAACGATGCTTGAAAAGCAAGCATCAGTACAGAGGCATGACAAACAAATCGCACACATTTTGCACAGGTGTACGTTTTGTCGCTTGAAGGACTGATTCATTTGTTATACAACTGACACCCTAGGCTTGCTTGCTGGAATACATAAAAGTGGCATCTTCAGTTGCAGTTACAATGGCCTACTGGCAGACCTGATAGAAGGCACTGGTTAACAGAATCTCTTTTGGTCAGTGTGGAGAACAAACTTTGCTATAGATTTTGATCCCCAATATAAACATTTTCAACAGTGTTTTAATGTTTAAAGATCTACCCCTGTATAGCAACTGTGATGTATTTGCACTAAAACTGTATTTGAAACACAAGGGAACTATTTTATTACTCCAGGACACGGACAAATCATTTTTGTTTCGTTTCAAGGTGAGCAGCTGCCTTTCTGCACCATAATGAGTGGTGATTAACCCATCAATAATTTGTAAACTGTACAGGTGCAGTTTGTCTGCAGGCTATGTTTTGGTTTTCTTTTGTCTGTTAAACAGGCCACTCTCACAAATAACTAACATCTGATAACCAATAGGGTTCCTTTCTAGCAAAACGTACCTCATAATCATGTCAGTAATTAACTTTGAGGAAAGGTCAAATTTTGTATTTACAGCCATCGCATGGGATGTATTTTACGGTCATACTTGTACTAATAAATGCCAGACACAACCTCACTTGGCTCTATTTTTTATGTGGTGCCCAATGCTGTTTTCATCAAACATGAAGCAAAATGACCTGCCAGCTACTTTGTTTTCTTTATAACCCTGGAAAATGGCCTGCCGTGTGAAAATGAAGCCTTAAGAACATGGCTAACCTAGGAGATACCTGGAAGCACCGTTAGCTCTACTATAGTGTGTGCATGGGGGAACAGTGACATGCAGATACTGGAAAACCTGCTTTGCCAACACGAGTTGGGACTATAGATTTCAGGGATCTGAATTAAGTCAACCGAGAAGTTTCAGTTTCACACAGCATCATGGGGACTGGGACTAGAAACTCTCTTCCAAGCATTTGTTTATTTTTTTAAAATTTTATTTTACAACCAACTGTCTGGGTGCCATGTATGTATATTATAAACAAAGTGGTTTTTGATGCCAAAATATACATGTTACATTAGAAGGAATATTGTAATTTTAAATGATCCGGCCACTTCTGAAACTGTATTTTAATAATTGTATGCCATTCAAAAACTATAGGCATCTTATTAAACTTTCACTGACTAATTAGAAATGGGAATTGGGGGGGATGGGGGACAGACACATGAACAGACATGGCATGTATCCTTCTCAATATGGCAACCATATTACATCAGTGTCATGGCCAGCAACACATTTACATTGCAGGGTGCTGTAAAATATCATTAGTACAAATTAAATACAATTTGAGTTCCTCTTTCCTAAGCTATATCAGAGTTTGAGCATCCTTTTTAACCTCCTGACTGACCAATGCTGCCACTGTGGTTAATATGGCTAATCCCAATTGACTCTGTTCTTGCAGAGAACAGTGTGGCACAGCTTGAAGTGTCATCATCAATAGCATCACTGCACATACAGAAAAGCCACACCAATAAATTGAACATGGCAGACAGTGGTAAGATAGACAAAGCCTATGGAGAAAAAAAAAAAAACACAACAACCATGAGAAAATAAAAGGCATTGTTACCCATTTTTGCTAAACGTTTGTGAAAAAAGCCAAACATTTAACAGAATCAGAAGTATCTAAATTGTTGTCAGCGAAATGTAACACTAATAAAAAATATTTTATATATTTTTGGTTTGATTTTATTCTGTTTTGAAACGCATCACGTTGTTTGCTGGTCATGATTTACTTTAGCATTTTTATTTACATCATTGCAGTCATTTTGGTAACAATGGAAAAATATTTGAATTGAAAATACATGCATATAGAGAAGCATTGGGGGTTGATGTCTACAGGTCAGTTTAACATGGTTATGAAAAAAAAAAAAATCAAGCTGTGCATGGGAGTCTTTTCATTGTATTTCTTTAATTTTAGATCCAACACTACTAAAATGTTTTAATAAATCCCAATAAGTTTAAACAAATCGTTACATCTTATACAGTAAGGTTATCAGCTCTCGGGTGTTATGTCAGTAAAACAAATATGAATTAATAATTTGCAGGAGTAGGTGTATTTGTCTCGGCGAGATGCCACTGATGCTACTGTAAATACAGTATAATCGTAAATCTCGAAAAACTACTCACTTCTAAATCTTTTGTAGTCATTTTTGTATTACTTTAGTATAAATACATGTTAATTTGGATTCATATGTTGTTTTTTTCTGACTTTATGTGAACGAAAAGACACACATTTGCCCGTTTTCCCATTGGAAATAGTGATATTTTGAAATATCACTGTCCTGGTCACAAAAGCAAAGTTTGTGGGGAATAATAGCCATTTTCTATACTTTTGAGGCATAAGCAATTGGGAAATAACATTTACTACCCAGGAACAAAAAAAAAAATTGTTACACGGTGTTATCTTTTTGTGAATTAGGAATACAATTGATTTAAATATAAAATTAGTCTCTAGTCGCCCTCTCAGGGACGTCAAAATGTAAGAAATGAGATATACCATAGTGAAAAGTTCTGGATCGTACAGAATGCTGATTCCCTTGACAATAACTGACATTCACACAACATGTCAGAAACATACACAACCGGTCAAAAGTTTTAGAACACCTCAATTTTTCCAGAAATGTACGCAGTTTAATATCTCAATGTACTCTGAAATTAAAGCATAGAACAAATAACCAATTGGAGATAAAAAAAGAAATCATGGAATCGTTTTGTTTAACAAAATTTAATCTAAAAAGCAGCCACCTTTTGCAGATATAAACAGCCGAACACACTTGTGGCATTCTTTCTACAATGGAAATCAAATATTGTTCGGAAAGTTCTTCCCAACACTGTTGCAACACTTGTAGGTTTCTTTGCTCTCAACCTTCTGTCCAGTTCATCCCAAACCAGCTCGACGGGGTTTAAGTCTGCCAGTCCATGATTTGAAGCCTACCGTCTTGTTCTTTTCTTCCAAGGTAGTTCTGACATAGCCTGGAGATATGTTTTGGGTCATTATCATGCTGTAGGATGAACCCTTGACCAACTAGGTGTATACCAGATCGTACTGCATGGCGCTGCAAAATGCTGTGGTAGCCGTTTTGGGTCAGGGTGCCACTCACTCTGTGCAAGTCGCTGACTCTGGATCTAGCAAAAGAGCCCCAGACCATCACGCTTCCTCCTCCATGTTTGACAGTTGGTGTCACACACAGAGGAACCATCCTTTCGCCTACTCGACGGCGTACAAAAACCCTGCGTGATGAACCGAAGATTTCAAATTTTGATTCACCAGTCCATAAGACCTTCAAGTCTTCAGTAGTCCACTGGCATTCCTTCATGGCCCAGGCAAGCCTCTTTTTCTTATTTTGCCATCTTAGCAATGGCTTTCTTACTGCCACTCGACCTGTCAAACCTGCAGCTCGAAGTCTCCTCTTCACAGTTGAAACTGAGACTTGCTTACTTTGACCAGTGTTAAGCTGTGCTTGAAGCTGTTATCCTGTGAGCCACCTATCACGCAAGCTGTTGACTCTCAGAAACTTGTCTTCTGATTCTGTTGTGGCTTTGGGTCTGCCAGACCTCTTCCTGTCAGAGTTTCCTCCAGTTTCCAAGTGCCTTTTGATGGTGTAGGAAACTCACTGACATCTTGGCTTTCTTTGCAATTTCTTTAAAGGAAACACCTACACTTTAAAGGGTTATAATGGTCTGTCTGTCTTCCTTTCTTAATTGCCTTTTTCTCGCCATTATGATAGCAATATACTACTTCCTGCAGTACAATACTGTCCAAATAATGCTTAAGAGGGTGTAGTAACACAGTCTGTTCCAACACTGCTTTTATACAGGCAGACGGTTTGTAAGTAATCAACAAAAGTTGGGACACCTGTAGGAATTATTAGCATCAACTTTCAAGGCTTAATTTACTTCCATTGCTGCAGAACAGCTGTAAGTTGTTAACCCATTACTTGTTCCCTGAAAAAGGCCTTTTTGTATAACTCCAAAATGTACATTATTTTTCAGTTTTTGGTAACCTAAACTTTTTTTTAACCTCTGGCAGTTTATCGCTTACCTTTGTACCATTTCAGGTTATTCACTGGACTTGAACTGCTTAAATTTCAATAAATACTGGAAAAATGGGGGTGTTCAAAAACTTTTGACTGGTAGTGTAAAACAATTTAAGACTAAAAAGGGGTGCACAAACAAAATACATTTCTTACACACTCTAAAAACAGGAGGTTGTACTCTATTCCTAGAACAGTTAATCCACTAACTTGACAGCATTTGCTACAGTTAATTTCAAGTCAAAGTATTTAATATGCTGAATACTTAAAGATTTTCAACGAAGAAGTCAATCTTTGTTGATGAACACTGCTGCTTCCCTCTCTGGATCCGAAGTTCCAACGTACTTTGCTGTATGCATAGTATTGCATAAGCTCGCAATAAACAAAAAGTTATTTTCAAATGGAGATCAGCAAGCTGATCTAAGTCTTGCAGCATTATTTTTGTTGCGGGCAGTTTTCCAACTGGAAATAGTTCCATTGGTCAGACTTAACTCAGTTCAGATAACACATTGTAATTTAAAAGTTATGTAGTCGTAGAAGTGTTCTCATTGAAATTCTTCTGTATGGCTGTATGGCAAAGTGGTGCAGGAGTGATGCAGTGCGTGATTAAAAAGACAGACAGTTATAATCCGGTTGGAAACAGGTTTTATTTTATCCAGGTCTGGCGACCAAATAATAAGACCCTGGCAATACACAACAATGTGTGTTGCACGGATTAAATAATGACGGGTTACAGTCCCAAATAATAAACACAATATCTGCCCAACAATAATACCAACACAGTTACCAGTCCTGGGTGCCTGCAGTAGTGCTTGTGGTGAGTGATACAGGTTTATTTAGCGACAGTGGTGAAGTGCTGTTCTGGCTTTGTGCTGGCCCACGGCGACAGCTCCGGAAATGTGTTAGCAGTTTAGTAATTCACAAAGAAGTCAAATAACAAACAAATAAACCACTCACGATACTGTTTCTCTCATGGGGTCTCTTACAGTCCTTCTAGGTTCAAAACACAAACCAAAGCGAATTAACAGATTGCGTTTGTCCATCCTCTTTTATGTCGTCGCAAATGATCTCTTGGTAAACGAATGCAACCACCTCTCCAATCTGCGGCTGCCACGTCGTTTTCCTTACAGGTCAATGGGTTAATGCAACGGAGTGCCACCCCTTTTTTTTAGCTGGCTTACTTCCCTTGAACCCTGGGAAAAAAAACACCTGTCAGGCCAGCCCGTCCAGGGAACTCTGTTCGGGCTGCTTAGCACCCTCTCAGGTTGGGAGGGAGATTTACTACCAAGAATTATTGTATTGCTGTCACAGGCTAGTATTATATGACCTTAGCCCCAGCTGCTGGCCATGCTTCCATCCATTTCATGAAGCATCTTGGAAACCAAGACCCGCTTTCAAATCAAGACAGTGTCCCGTTTATTGTTTCGTAGGGCAAAGAACTACGGCTAGCTTCAAAATATGATTTTAGCCATTCTTCAGAACATTGGTTCTTCCTTGCCTTCCGTGAACTCTAGCAATTATACTCCCATGACTTTAGAAACTTCAGATCACTTTAGCTTTCACTTAATTTCAGACCTCACCACTTTCCCTAAGAAGCACTTCTCCTGATTGTCAAAGTTCAGAGATCTGTTTCTCTGTGTGGAGCACACTTCTAGTGTGGGAAGCGCTCAGTTTCTCCTATGAGGAGCCTGTTTCTCCTGTGGGGAACTTGCTTAGTGTGGGAAGTGCGTCATATGGGAAGCACATCGTTTGAAAGTCGCTCGGCTGCTTCCACCCTGTGATTGGTCGGTTTGTTTATTTTGGGCTGTGCCCGAGTTTCACATTGGGTGTTTTCGTTCAGAGACGGCCCCTTGTTATCATGTTGGTCCACTGTTTCACCCCCCATTAGCTGGATTTGTGAGATGGACTGTTTTCTGTCCGAGGTGTCAAAGCACCCAAAACTGTCTGACTTGCCTTGTGCAAGGCACTACTGGCACCAAATGATTCATTCAGCGATCAGGGAAGATCATACAATTGTCCAGCAGTTAGTTTATGACTCTTTTTAAAAGCATTCTTTGTCAGACACAGAGAATGGCTTAGGACCACCTCTATATTTCAAGTCTGTTAATTTAATACAGAGAATGATATTATGACCCACTCTGATGCTATAATCTGGTAAAAAGGAATATATACCAGAAGCTTGGTGAGACTTATGCATCCACAGATTTAAAACATTAACTACCAATGAAGGCTGTGGAACTTTGACCACTCCCTAACAAACCCCCTAGGCTGCAGGTGCCTCCAGAAATCAGTCCTAGGAATGTTGTACTTATTTTGTATTAATTCCAATGTGTCAATTTTCTTCTGTGTGGATGTCTTTAATATAATGTATACCCCTTCGTCAACTTCCCCAATTAACATTTTTACTTTCTTAATTTTAGGATTGTTCCCCATATTGGAGAGTCTTAATACATTCCAATGGATTATTTGAACAATACATGTGTCTGTGCCGAGACTGAAACAGTAGGAGCTATAACAGGATTAGAAATAATTTGCTCAAGCTGTTCCTGTTCCAAGAAATCAAATAAGGGTATTTGCATCTTCGCCTCAATATTTACCCAATCTGGTCTTTCAGTCCCTGTCTTTCTCACAGAAGCTATGAGTTAAAAAAAAGAAGACAAAATAATATTTAGAAATGTTGGCAATTTACGACCCCCTTTATTAACTGGACCACTTGTTCAGTTTGCGGTTCAATTGCTAAAGGGATCATCCATATAGACAATTGCATATGCCATTTTTTGATTTTTCAGCAGATTGAAAGATTTAACCTACTCCAATTTTGCAAATTGGTTGTAATTGTATCTATAGTAATCTCTAAATTGGAGTACACCATTTTTCCCAAACTAGGGTTTATTAGAATTCAAGTATTTTAGTCCTCATCAGATGAGGAATACCATTCTTTTCATCCAGAATGGACAGATACGTATGCCTTTGTGGAGAAGTCAGGATTTCCACTTTGGCTCATACGCAGTGAACAACTGGCTTCTCATGAGAAAACATGCTGTATTTGCAGCAAAAATACGCAGAAGGTAAAGTGTGGAAAAAGGCCTCAGAGGAGCTGGCATTGTCGAATAAAGGTGGTTAAAGTCTAAATTTCAGCAAGTTTGTTTGTTGCAAGTTTGTTAGCGAGTTACAGATTGTTCGCAAAGGTTAGCTTTTCAGTGATGGCAAACAGGTGAAGAGCTATATGCTTAATATAGCCAAAGAGTTATTTGAAGAATTCCCTACCAAAAGACAAAATTTTACTGCCAATACACGATATGCCTTTATCTGTAAAGGCAATTAATGATTGACCTGTGAAAATAGTAGATCAGGTTGACAAACAGCAAATAGAAAAAGTTTTGCCATACACACACACACACACACATATATATATATATATATATATATATATATATATATATATATATATATATATATATATTTTGCTTTGGATGAGTCAACTATATATTCTCCAGAGATATATATGTGGCAATTTAGTACATGAAGAAATGTTTGCAATTCAGCAAATGAAAACATCAAACAAGAGGCGAAGACATACTTAAAACTCTGCTGGATTTTGTCAGCGAGACGCAGATCCAGGTAGGGGAGCTTGTTTCAGTGTGTACCGATGGTGCACCCAGCACGATGGGTAAACAAAGGATTTGTTGTTTTGTCAGAACAGAAACGTCCCCGTGACAGGCTGGCGAGTGGATAGAGGCCCAGAGACAGACTTCAGTTCAAAAAAAATAATACTTTTATTAATTACCAAAAACACAAAATAAAAGGGCACAAGGGCAAAAATAAAGATACTTATACACAAATAACAAAACTTACAAAAATAAAGATTTCCAGGCTGGGCGATGCCTTTACTGGATAAGAAAAAATTCACCAAACCAAATCAGCAAATACAACCACCAACTTGCCTCCTCAGCTCCCTCCTCTCTCTAATGGGAAGCTGAGACCTCCTTTTATGTCAGGTGGCTGGGCATTGATTGATTGTTAATTATGCTAATCAACCCCAGCCACCTGAACACAATAAACCCAGGCAGGTAGGGGAATTTAACCCCACCCCTGCCAATTTATAAAGGGCAGAGCTTTGCTCTGCCACAGTCCCATTTTAAGCTTTCACTGTATTACACACCAAGAAGCACTTTGTGCCCAGTCACGTGGAGTAACAGCATTGGTAGTGGTTATTGTCAATTGGATTCTTGCATTTGAATCCAAATTGAATTTGTTCAGAGATAGTGACTGGCAGACTGACTCGCTGTGAACAGGATATAATCACTGGCAAGGCTGTTATGACCAGGAAGGAAGACTCAGATACAGAAGTTGGAGTTTAAAGTGCTAATGCTCACTTTTAATAATAAATAATAAACAAAATAAAACAGGCACAGTGGCCAAAACAAACAGTTAAACAAAACAGGTTAGCTTTCAATAAAACACTGCTTCATAAACTCCACTAAACACCTATGAAACACCAACACACAATTCACCTTCAACTCAAAACACCAAATTCACTAACACCTATGATTCCCCTTCTTACACACCTGTGGCTGGAGCATCATTAACCATTAATCATTCAATTATGACCCCAGCCACATTCTCACAAGTTTTCTCCCCGCACACCTTATACTGGCAGGGCTTCTGCCCTGCCACAATCGCTTTGAGAGGTTAGGAATGGTTCAAGATTCATGCATGGTAGAGGATCCTAGCAACAATCTAGATCTACAGCAGCTTGTGGCGTTCACATCTGATCTGCTAGTGCCGTTCAAGCCTCGTTTTGTGGACTTTTGCAGACACTGCACTTTGTTCAAGTTTATGATTCATCCCCATGAAACTTGTATGGAACCACTGGACTTAACAGTGATTCTGGGCATCTCAAAATTGGAGATTTACAACTGGAAGTTACTGACTTCATGGAGTCAGAAATTTGGGTTAAAGTTTTACACACTAAATTAAAGTCTAGAAAGCCTTGCTCAGCAATGCGCATACAGTGGCTCTCAAAAGTATTACCCCCCTTGGACTTTTCCACATTTTATTGTGTTACAACATGGAATCAAAATTTATTTAATTAGGAGTTTTTGCGACTGATCTACACAAAAGAAGTCCATAATGTCAAAGTGAAGAAGGAAAAAAAAAATAAAAAATCTACAAATTGTTCTAAATTACAAATATAAAACAGAAAATAATTGATTGCATAAGTATTCACCCCCTTTGCTATGACACACCTAAATAAGCTCTGGTGCAACCAACTGTCTTTAGAAATCACATAATTAGTTCCACCTGTGTGCAATTAAGGTGTTTCACATGATTTCAGGTTAAATACAGCTGTCTCTGGGAGGTCCCACTGTTGGTTAGTACATTTCCTAACAAACTACATCATGAAGACGAAGGAACATTCAAAGCAAATCCGGAATAAGGTTCTTCAAAAGCACCACTCAGGGGTAGGACATAAGAACACTTCCAGGCATTGAATATCCCTGGAGCACAGTAAAGTCCATTATTAAGAAACAGAGAATATAGAACAAGCTGTCCTCAAAAACTGAGTATCCGGGCGAGAAGGGCACTAGTCAGGGAGGCCACCAAGAGGCCTATGGCAACCCTAAAGGAGTTACAGTCTTCCACGGCTGAGATGGGAGACACTGCATATGGCAACAATAGCCCGGGTGCTTCACAAAACTGGCCTTTGTGGTAGAGTGGCAAAAAGAAAGCCATTGTTGAAAAAAAAAACTCAGAAGGCATGTGGGAGACTCTGAGACCAAGTGGAAGAAGATTCTATGGTCTGAAGAGACCAAAATAGAGCTTTTTGGCCTCAATGCTAAGCGCTATGTTTGGCGCAAGCATAACACCGCACATCATCCTGAGAACACCATTCCTACCGTGAAACATGGTGGTGGCAGCATCATGCCATGGGAGATGCTTCACTGCATCAGGGTCTGGAAAGCTTGTGAAGATGGAGGGCAAAATGGATGAAGCAAAGTACAGAGAAATCCTGAAGGAAAACCTGCTGAAGTCTGCAAGAGACCTGGGACTTCGGAGACGATTCATCTTCAAGCAGGACAATGACCCCAAAACATACAGCCAAAGCCAACTGGAGTGGCTTAAAAACAAAAAGGTCAATGTCCTGGAGTGGCCCAGTCAAAGCCTGGACCTCAATCCAATTGAGAATATGTGGAGAGTTGAAAATTGCTGTTCACCAAAGGTCCCCATCCAATTTGATGGAGCTTGAGCAACTTTGCAAAGAAGAATGGGAAAAAATTGCAGTGCCCAGATGTGCAAAGCTGGTAGAGACTTATCCAAATAGACTCATGGCTGTAATTACTGCCAAAGGTGCATCTACCAAATATTGACTCAAGGGGGTGAATACTTATGTAATCAACTATTTTGTTTTGTATTTGTAATTTAGAATAATCTGTAGATTTGATTTTTCACTTTGACATTATGGACTTTTCTGTGTTGATCACTGGCAAAAACTCTTAATTATATCCATTTTGATTCCATGTTGTAACACAATAAAATGTGGAAAAGTCCAAGGGGGGGTGAATATTTTTGAGAGCCACTGTATCTAACAAAAATGCACAAATGGACTGATCTGAAGTTATAGTACGACTTGAAAAAATAACAACCTCCGATTGGTTAAACAGCATCACATGATATATATATATATATATATATATATATATATATATATAGCGTATATATATACATACTAATGAATCGCTTCACACCGACAATCACTACATTCTAAATTCCATGACAAACTGCCATTTTATTTATTATTAGTTACAAAACCACTGCCAAAAATGATTGATATTCCACCCATCTGCTTTTAATAAATTTGGGGGATGAAACTCCAGATAACTGGTACAACACCAACTTTGAGTGAAGAGAGCAGTCCATCTGAAAAAAAAAAAAAAAAAAAACACAATATGTGCAGCAGCAGATGAGGAAATGAAATAGAACAAAGACTGAAAAAACATACACAAAAAACCCCACACTGTAGCAATGGCTGGTAATGTACTTAAACACTGGTTTAAAGAAAAAGAAAATATGGACATTCATTAAGGAATGAATTCAAAGAAAAAACAGAAGGGAATTTTATGCCAGTGCAAAAAGTTCAACCCCTGATGTCAGTCGGGTTGGTGCATAAATTCTGGTTTGATCTTCAACTTAATCTACATGACTTGGACACAAGGTTGTCCGACAACAAATAAAAAAATATTTTGAGATCCGAAAGGATGAAAATGGATTTGAATGTGTGCCTCGCATATAACAAGGACACAAACTCGCCTGAAGATACAGCTTCAGCATCCATGGCAGCTTTTCCCCTTACTTCCAGTGTCATTTGAAACTCCGCCCATCATCAGCATGTGCTCAGTCCTCTAGTTTCTAGTGGAGATGCCACTTTCGATGCAGAAATTCACAATAAAATGGGCATGTGCAATTTATTTATTTTTTTCTTTTATAAATTTAGTTGTCGCCAATTTTTTACCCCGATTTTCTCCCCATTTTAGAATGCCCAATTATCTGTATCCTCGGTTCACCGCTCACTGGTTCAAAAGAAATTAGCAAAACGATGCAGCAGCAGCAGAAGTTACATTAAATAAGTGCAGCAAGTACAATAAATCAATTTCAATTGTATATTTTTTTGCACTTTAAAAAGTACATAAATTGTGTGTATGATTGGCTCTTTGCAGACCACTTGTTCTAAATTTCCATTCAGTTTGGTTCTCTTGCCCAAAAATGGTTAATGACCCCTTCACTATGCAACGATGTAACTGGCCTCTGGGGGTCAGACAAGCATCAATACATCATCCGTATAGCATATTTTGTGTTCCTGGGCCACGAAAGAAATGCTCTTTATGGTTTTGCAAGATCTTATGGCTTCCGCTAAAGACTCTAAGGCCTGTATAAAGGGCAACCCTGCCTTGTGCCCCTACCCAGTGAGAAAGCGACACTGTCACAGAGCTGGCATATTTCATGCCGTCTCTGAAACACCTTGCGAGGTAAATACTAAAAGTCATCGGTCTTGCACACTTTCAATTTTTTCAAATACAATGGCTGATCAAAAATGAGAAATTGGAGACCCAAAGTAGTAAAGGAATTGTTAAACTTTAAAATAGTGACAGCTACTAAACAGATGTGGCACTAGGAACTGTGAAGTAGAACTTGGGGTACAGACCCTGCTCAAATCCAGTTAATGTGATCAGGGGACTTTGAGAATGCAAAGGAAACTCAAAAGTGAGCAACAGACACAAGCAGCTTTATATATATATATATATATATATATATATATATATATATATATATATATATATATATATATATATATATATATATATATATATATATAACATACAAAAAGAACATTAGCATTTTTTTTTATCAATATGCTTTTAATGCAATTGTAGCTGTTGACAGTATATGCAATAGGTAAAACTTTTTTTTGATGGTCGAGAAGCACATAACTTAATACACTGCAGTTAGTATCGGAAAGGCTGAATGAAAATAATAATGCATACCCAAAAATTATTAAAATTTTCCATATTATATATATATATATATATATATATATATATATATATATATATATATATATATAGAAAACAAAGTGAGCACAAAGTGAGCACAGGGAAGTTTACGGTACAGCTCCATCCATTAAAAAGACATTGATATACACAAGTCCTTTTTTAGCTTAAACATGTTATTCTGCTTACTTATTTAAAATGTGTTTTGTTTCTGTTGCCACTGCCATGAAAACGATCTGTTGACTGACATGTTTGAAAGTTGCCCTCACATGATCCCGTTGGCTGTGTGAAAGGGTTATGACGGCTTTTTTTGAAAATGGCTCTGAGACAGCTCAGTGTGTATGAAAGTGGTATTATAGCAATAACTACATGCTTTTGTATTGCCATATTGCAGAACTTGCCTTTCAACATTTCACATTTTAACTTGAACTTCATGCGACTTGAAAAGGTCTCCTTTTTTTCTTCTAATTCTGGGATATGTGCTTTTTTTATGCTTCAAGTCATGACACAAATTAAGACAATTGTGCTGACTTTATCTTAGGCAACCATAAGAAAGTAGCAAATCAGAAGTGCATTATAAATCATGTACTGAAATTAAAGTTCAATCTTTGTTTTGCATGATGTATAAGTTAAAAGGAGTCTAGAAATACTTATGCAATTTCAACAGCTTTGACGATTACGTGTGGTTCAGTGGTTAAAGTCCAGGGCTTATAACCAGAAGGTCACCGGTTCAAATCCCACCTCTCACACTGACTGACACATTGTGTGTGACCCTGAGCAAGTCACTTAACCTCCTTGTGCTCCATCTTGCGGATGAGATGTTAAATCAATGTACTATTTCAAGTCACCCTTCACAGTTCACAGCCTACCTCTGTAGAGCACTTTGCGATGGTGGTCCACTATGAAAAGTTTAATAATAATATAATAAAAATAGTTATAATAATAATAATAAATAATAATAATAATAATAATAATAATAATAATAATAATAATAACACCCTACTAAGATATACATTTTTGTGTCAAACCTACTGTTGGCTCTACACGGTCCCCAATCAGAACTTTACCTACTCTCCTTGCAGCCTGTCAAACAATGCTGTTTCCAACAACTGTTTGAGACTGCATACAGGATCAATGCAGCTGGATATGCAATCAGAGTCAAATGAGAAATGGAACAAGGAGGCAGGGAACGAAGAGCTGTCAGGACAGCAAACTGGTATTTGTTTTTATTAAATGCATTCAACAAGAACTAAAAATGAAAGGAGAGCTGACAGATCACTGAAAGCTCCCAGCTCTTTCACACAGTATGCACTAGTTAGCTGCAACAACAAGGGGACCTGGCATGTTGTCTTTATACTTGGATGATTTTACAATGAAACATCATAGCTAGACAGGTAATGAATCTTTTTTTTTTTTTTTTTTTTTTTTTTTTGGTGTATCAGTACATTGCGATCGCACATAGACTTTAAGACATGACATGCTTTCCAAAAGAATGTCCACTTTAACATATCCTTTTACATTCTAGAATGTTTTAACACTGCTGTCAATTTATAGAAACAGCACCTCTTAAAGGGGCAACATCTCTTTTGACAATTATAAAGCCTACAAACCAAGCTTGTATTGTGTTTTCTCCCACAAAAGAAACACTGTGGTTGAAAATTTCCATATGAAACCAAGTGTTTCGTGGTGTGCGTATTTGTTGATCTACTATGACATCTCATGTTCTAGGGAATCTAGTTTCTACCCATCTAAGAAGCTGAGTGACAATCAGGCAAATTAAGGGATCACATACTGTACTTGCCCTGTGGACAACATTTTTTCAGCAGTACAAACCAAGAAACTGTACCTGGCTCCAACAACTTGGCCACTCCTTCACGTGGTTTGAAGCAATGTGTATATTAATACGACATTTTTTTTTTTTTTAAATCAAAAGATGTACTATTTCAAGCCAGTGCTGAATTTAGTCTTCTCATTCCTTTGCATTTGTTATACAAGCATGGGTAAAGCTTTAATGTTCCAGAATTATTTTCTGTGTTAATATTAAAGCAGTTATTTGCCATCTGTTCACTACATTCCTCCACAGTTAAGCCTTCTGTGCACTCAACTTCATGAGAAGCCAAATCTTATACGTTGCCCAAAAGGTAATTCACTGTAGTAAGCTTCCTTGACCCTTAAAACCTACTTGACACATGCCATTCTATGAGCGACTTACACACCAGCTGCTACTGAAACAGTGGATGGCTATGTGTGCGTCATCTGGAAGCTCAGCCACAGCTCAGGAGGCCAAACAAACATTTAAAAAGGGGATTGACATGCTTCTGCTAGAAAGCAGGCCAGTACCGAATGGTAGGGGATATTAAGGCCTGAGAGTAGGTTATAAGCTGTAGTGTCATCGTCCTCCGCCTTCTAGAAGCACTCTATTGGTTAGCTAAAGTGAATTGCTAAATTACACTATGTAACACAATTTTTGTTCCTGGGTAGTAAGTGTTATTTCCTAATTGCTTGTCAAATTGCTTTGAAATATCACTGTCCTTGTCACAAAAGCAAAGTTTGTGGGGAATAATAGCCATTTTCTCTACTTTTGAGGCATAAGCAATTAGGAAATAACACTTACTACCCAGGAATAAAAATAAATAAATAAATAAATTGTTACACAGTGTTATGTTTTGGACACAAAACAAAGAGTTGGCTGGTCATGACTACCTGCCTAGTAAACAGTATTAACTTCACAAACTCCCCCAAGAGGTTGTCATGCACGTTTATAATAGTAGACAAAGATTACTAAACAGACCAGGTCTGCAGAATACTGTCAAAGCAGGTGCTGGGTGGAGAGGCACACAGTACAAGGTACAGTGGCCAGTACTGCTAATCAATGACATTACTAGGCTTGCACCATTTCAATTTCTTGTGTGGAAGACTGTATGCTTACCTGGACTCTGGGTACTTTGTGAGTGTCGCCAGGCTGCTGGTGTACATGTGGCCGCCCACGTCAATATGTACTGGTGCATTGGACTTGGTGAGCTGTGCAGATGTTGGAATACCCTGGTTGTTCAAAGGAGATGCAGGAGACCTGGTTATCATGGGTCTAGACATATTGGCTCTGTTTATCCTAAAAAAAAAAAAAAAAAAAAAAAAAAAATTGAAAACTTGAATAAATCTACATGTATGTATTTTTAATATTTCTCATTTCACTAGTTACCGAACATACAAGCGCTTTGCCAAAATCAGAAAGAAATATCACAACACAAAAAGGGGGAATCAATATCCCAACCAGACCCAGAGGAAGAATATGAAAAAGGTAATACTAAAAACAAAATGTAGCAAAATTAAGAGAGACTCAAGCCACACTGACATAACAGCAATAATACCTTCCATTTAGCAGAACTGACAGGGTAGGGACAATAGTGTCATATTCTGATCATGCGTTACAGTTCAGCCATAAAAATACTACAAATAACACAGGATAAATCAGTCAAAAATATCTGTCAGTACACACCATTGCCAACTAGTGGGCACCCAAGACAAGCAACACAAAAGGAAACTATATACACAAGACACTTTAGTTACTAATGTCTATGGCTGGAAGCTAAACTGAAGAGCAGCTTCTAAACTCAGACCAAAGCACTTAACACAGAAATTATTATATATATATATATATTTCATATATATCTATAGATATAGTATATATATATCATATATAAGTATATATATTTTATATATAGTTATAAACTATATATATTAAGTATAATATATTGAGTGAGTAATTGCAATAGGTTATCAGAACCCCATTGACGGGGAAAATTCTGGCACAGAAGGTGAACCCTGCTTTTAAAATTCTTTCTTCGACTTTCTGGACTTAAATTTTAAGCCAAAGCAACTTTATCTGGCGAAAGAAGAAAGTGTTGCACAAAGTCTTAATTTGAACCTGGTCTTAAATTTAAATCATTTAATCCTCCCCCTCACCAGGCTTAAATGGGGCGAAAAAAAAAAAAAAAAAAAAAAAAAAGGACAGCCACAATCCCTTACAGAATTTAAATAACATTGCAGTGTTTGAAAGACTGCGTTTCCACAACGAGGATGTATTAACTTTATTGGAAATGTTAAGAGAGGAATTGGAGCCTGCAACCAACAGAAGGCACAGCATCCTCGTAGTCAAGTTTGTGTGGCAGTTATGTTCTATGCAACTGGGATTCACAAATCGTCAGCCAACAGGATTGCCCACCGTGTATTTCAGGTCACTGAAAAGAAAACTGAGCCGCTTCAGTTACGTTTCCAACAGACCCGTCCAAATTACAAAAACTTAAAAAGGAAGCTTTTAGAAGATCGCTAGATTTCCAAATGATGTGGGTGCAGACGATGGCACTGGAAAAATCCAGGCTCCATATCACAATGAGAATATATATTTCAACAGAAAGGGTTACCACTGAATTAATATACAAATAATTTCAGATCCTAACCACCTTATCAACAACATGGTAGGACAGTGGCCAGGCAGCATCCATGACTCAAGAATACTGCTCAACAGTTCAGTCCACACCGCTTTTTACACCAGAATTGTGCAGGGCTTTCTTCTTGGGGATTGAGGTTATGCCTTAAAACCGTGGCTTATGATGCCCTATCTCAACCCTCAAAGTCCTACACAGGCCAATTACAATCAGGCTCATTCCAAAACATGGAACAGTGGAAAGGTGCATTGAACTGTGGAATTGGCTTTTTCACATCCTACAGGTAGAGATCTGAATGTCTTCAGATAGGGTGTGTGCAATTATATGTGCAACAGCAGCACTACACAATTTTGCAAGGTACCAATGATTTTTTAAAGTTATATGAGGTTTGTCGAATGCAAATTTACAACAAGTGTATAGATGTTTTAACATGTTTTTGTAGGATATTACTTTACAATTATAAACATATATATATATATATATATATATATATATATATATATATATATATATATATATATATATATATATATATATATACATATATACACACATACATATATACATATATATATATATATATATATATATATATATATATATATATAATATAATATGTATGGCTATGACAAACTGTTCCTTCTTTATTACAGACTATGAAATCTTGGAGACCCATCAGATTTCCCTCTCCCTGATGACTCAGTACCACAGGATACATGTCCATGCAATGCAGAAGCAGGGAGTCCAACAAAAACTGTCCTCACTAAATCACCACCCCCCTCATAGGAATTTTTCTTTTTTTATTATTTAATTATACACATTCACAATATAACAACTCCTAACAACAAAAATAATAACAACAACCCTGTATCAATCCCTTCCCATTTATTAACCCTGTTCCAATTGGGCTATTTTTAATTTTAGCATTTTAATTTCCAAATCGAGTTTCTCTCTTTCCAACAAAAGATTTCCCTTTTGCAATTCCAGCACTTCAGTAAAAATGTCTTCTTTTTGTACTTTGGTTTTTCTTTTTTTGGTGGGAACGGGTCTGTCATCTTCCGAATCTGTAAATAAACAAATCAATAAATTCCATTTTTTTTATTCATACATGGGTACCTGAAACAAAGCCTATACTGTGGAAATGTTTAACTGGGGTAACAAGGAGACGTGTAGGCAAAGTGCATTTCAAAAACTATCAAAAAAAATATGAAACATTTTATTTGAAATCCACAAGCTATAATATTCGTATTGCGATTTACCCACTCCGTGTGTAGGCACTTGGTATATGATATATATATATATAATATATATATATATATATATATATATATATATGCATAGTGTTATTTCTTGTTATTCGTGGTCCTACAAGCCTCAGCTGCTCTTCAAAAGTGTCTGGATCCATACAAACAAAACTGTGATAACTTTAGCATAGCTTATTTAAAAAGATGATGGCACACTCCTCTCTCGCAATTTAGGATCCACTCCCTTGCGCACACAACTCTGTACCTTGTAAGACTGCCTGTCTCGATATTATAGACATAAGTATGAATAGACATAAGAAAGTTTTCAAACGAGCGGAAGCCATTCGGCCCATCTTGCTCATTTGGTTGTTTGTAGCTTATTGATCCCAGAATCTCATCAAGCAGCTTCTTGAAGGATCCCAAGGTGTCAGCTTCAACAACATTACTGGGGAGTTGATTCCAGACCCTCACAATTCTCTGTGTAAAAAAGTGCCTCCTATTTTGTGTTCTGAATGCCCCTTTGTCTAGTCTCCATTTGTGACCCCTGGTCCTTGTTTCTTTTTTCAGGCTGAAAAAGTCCCTTGGTTCGACACTGTCAATACCTTTTAGAATTTTGAATGCTTGAATCAGGTTGCCGCGTAGTCTTCTTTGTTCAAGACTGAACAGACTCGATTCTTTTAGCCTGTCTGCATATGACATGCCTTTTAAGCCCGGAATAATTCTGGTCGCTCTTCTTTGCACTCTTTCTAGAGCAGCAATATCTTTTTTATAGCGAGGTGACCAGAACTGAACACAACATTCAAGATGAGGTCTTACTAGTGCATTGTACAGTTTTAACATTACTTCCCTTGATTTAAATTCAAACACTTTTCACAATGTATCTGAGCATCTTGTTAGCCTTTTTTATAGCTTCCCCACATTGTCTAGATGAAGACATTTCTGAGTCAACAAAAACTCCTAGGTCTTTTTCATAGATTCCTTCTCCAATTTCAGTATCTCCCATATGATATTTATAATGTACATTTTTATTTCCTGCGTGCAGTACCTTACACTTTTCTTTATTAAATGTCATTTGCCATGTGTCTGCCCAGTCAATGTGATAACATGTTTGTTTCTGGCAAATACCAAGAAAAACATTGAACCACTTTGCAATGTAAGTGTTATGTATCTCTTGGGTCAATCAATTGTGATACACACCATTACCAAATCAATAACCTGTATGTCCATTATGAACTGCATACACCGCCACAGTATTCACATGCAAAGCTGTTACATAGCACTGTTACATTCAAATTGGTGTTATATTCAAACTGTGGGAGGCTGATACACACCATTACCAAATCAATAACCTGTATGTCCATTATGAACTGCATACACCGCCACAGTATTCACATGCAAAGCTGTTACATAGCACTGTTACATTCAAATTGGTGTTATATTCAAACTGTGGGAGGCTAGGGGGGGGAAGTAACTAATTATTAGTAGCCAATAACATACAGACCTTAACATTATTTTATTCTGCACTAAGAAGTCCATAGCCAGTATAAGGGGCATCAGTACAGAGGTTTGAAAGCAAATTTAAAAAAAAAAAAAAAAAAGCAGCTTTTGTTCTGTGACATTTATTGGCATTCAAATCAGATACAAAATATTGGTATATAATAGGAAGATTTAAATACGTATCACCTTTTTTTTTTTAAAACAATGTTAATTTACTGTAGTGTAAAACAAAACGTACTGAACTAGAAAAAAGTTAAAGCACATGAATTAAATAGCACTTGTAGAAAAACTGAAATTGTTCATACACGTTACTATTGCGTGCTTTACAGTTATGGGTGAACCTTTAGTGAAATACACAAACGAAAAACGTGTAATAAAAATCATTGGATAAAGGCGCCAAATAAATTAATTTAAAAAAATGCAATATTAAATAAAGTATTGTGTAATTTATGTGTAACGTGATGTATTTCATCACAGTTCAATAGCAAGTACGATATATTAAAAACTTAGAAACCCCCCGCGGTAAGTGATTGAAGCAACTTTACCTGCACAGGTAGTACAATGGTTGGCGACGGTGTCCCCGTCTGTCCATTGGACTCCGGAGGAACAGCAGGAGCTGGTTGTGGGTCAGCTCTCTGTGAAATCACAGCAGGCGTGTCCACGTGCTGCTCAGCACGGCGCATACGTAGCCTTTTGGGAGAGGACCGGCCAGTCACTTCAGCGGGGTAGCCGGGCTCAAACAGTGTCCGCTTGGAAGCTGCGGATGGTTTAATTTCTACCTTGCCAACTTCAACCTGCTGCACAAACGGGTCAACTAGTTGGAAATTATATTGGGTCCCAATGGCAGTCTCCGGAGCAATTTCATAAGACGTTAACTTCGTCCCAATGCCAGCTATGCTATTTAGAGTTGCGATAGACACAGCGCCGATGCAGTGGTTGGTATACGTCTTTGACAGCTTGGCAGCCCTGGATAACATTTGCATCCTGGTCCCCAGCAGATTTTTGCCAATCGCTTTGTTTTCATACCAAGTCACGTCGCTCTCACTGCAATGATCCCTCGGCCTCTGAAAGAAAGCCTTGCAAAGGGAGTTCCGCTTGGAAATGTATTTCACAAAACTGGCGTAAGGGCAGAACTCCGTTCTAGTTTCGTACATGCGAGGTAAGTTATCCTCATCAGAGTCTGTTCTCTTTTTACTCCAAGACGCTGATCTGGACTTATGGTAGGGGCCGAGTGCTTTAAAGTACACAAACTTTCTCCCATCCTCATCTACTGCCAAGCCGAAAGAGTCCTCTTCTAACTCTCTCTGATTCTCTCTGCCTCTGGTGCAGAAATACATGCATGTTTCAAACCACACTTTATTGAGCAAGCCGAAAGGCGTGCTTGTGTTAAACACACTGGAGGTGTACAGTTTTCTTAAGTCAGCTCGAGTGATTGCTTGCTTCTGCACAACAGGACCTGCGCCTTGCTCTTCCAGCTTTCGGATTACAGCTGCCAGTGTCAGGTTAGCACTCCTGAGCTCGGGGTCTTTAGTCAGATCCAAAGTGCGACAGTAAGGCGGCTCGTTGAGGTACCTGTTCAAGGAGCTCCTAATACTGATCAGAGAAGACTTGCTATACAGCTGCCCACTTTTTGAGCGTGCCTCATCATAGAAAGACCTCAGCACCTTGCACAGCGCTTCCTTGTCCATATTCTCGAAGTCCAGACTTTGTGATTTCTCACTCAGGTATTCGCGGAAGATCCTAACCGCATACCTGGTGGCTAAACGAGTGTTTTCGCTGAGCCTGGATCGGTCTGAACGCTGCAGATCCGATCCCAGGTGCGAGTCCAGTCCAGAGATGTGAAACGAGTCCAACTCACTCCCCTGGTCCGTATTCCGCATAAGGACCGTTTCCGTTTCCATAATACAACAGTTCTCAGGGTCCTCATTCTCTGCCTCCCATTCCAGCCCGATATCATCCTCTTCATCCTCCTCGTCCCCAGTTATCTGGATTTGCTGGATCTCTTCATCCTCATCGTCGCTCCTCACCAGGTAACTATTTTGGTCATTTTTTGTCCTCTCTGTATCTGCATAGCTATCTCCGCTGCCAGGCATTCTCGCCATATTGCAGTCTCTCTGTCAGTCCTCGGGCAGGACGCATGCGCTATATTGGACCGCAGCGCTGAGAGCCTTTGTATTTAGTGACCTTCAGCTAGTACAGGCAGACAGCCTCTTAAAGGTGCAGGGACCGCTCGTTTCAAAACAGACATGAGGGAGATTTCACAATAAATACATCGTAATTGCCCACAGAAACAGGCAGAAGTAATCTGTATTGGACCGAATGATGCATTTCAACTTCAGGCAGACATATTTAAAAAGCAAATCGTATTACATGAGCAAAAACATGTATGCCCAAATCAGAACACAATATATTGGTCTGGTCTAAAATATTTATATTTCAGGTTCAGACCAGATCCCTCTACCAAAAACAAAACATGCAAAACTATCGATTCTCATTTTCGTACTCAACTTGTTTATAACACCATTCAGACTAGGTGTACTACTGTGTACACACATGCAAAGGGTTAAGGTCTGTACCGCTCTGCGACTTAACTCCAGGGGGAAAAGAAACAAAGAATACAAATTATAAATCAAAGCGTGCCCACCCGCCAACCAGAAAGCAGAACGATCAGGGAGTGAGGATATCCTTTTTTTCCCCTTTTGAAAATACATTTTGCAGCCCATTCATTCTAAAACAAAGGGGTCAAAATGAAGTTTTCTTAGTTTCTAAAAAGAGACATATTCGTGCAATGACAAGTGTGTTGCTATATCAGATATCACAGATAGCTTTTAACAAATTATGCGTCAAATCTACTGTTCTCAAATGACAGATTTTAGATAAACGTTATTTAAAAACAAAGCTACAAAACAACGACGAGGTGTCTGACTCAGACGAATCTCCCACACTCGGCATAGGGAGAGGGCTGGTGATTATCTGATCTATTACATGATGTTTCTCAAGGATTTCAACCCATTTGCCTGCCAGCCGGCCAAAAGTGTGTAAATAGTACCAAAACAGTTGATGAGCTGATAAGACGCTAGTTAAACTGTGTTCCAGCATGTAATTAAATTATACATAAAAATATAACAGAAACTGAAATCCTATCATGCATGTTGGCCAGCGGTAACCCTGCTAACAGTACAATAAAGTAGCAGCGAACTGGCACACAACTGACGAGGCCCCTTAACAGAACAAACATGCACAACACACACGCTTGTATGCTTAGGCTACTATATGTAAAATATGAACACTCCATTGTACAATAACCTATTCACAGCTAAAAGTTCCAGGTCACATTTATTTCAGTGGAATGACCTCAATTAATAAATCAAAAACATAATTAAATACAATAACCTTAACATGTACTATTTATTCAGTAAAATATTGGATAACCCACTAAACAGCCAGACTGCACTGCTTAAGCCTTTTAATCTGTACATTCTTTATGTAAGTGGATTTCATTCTTCACCACCAATATGTTGTTATGTTTTTGAAAGAATTTATTAGAATAATGCCTAAGTATCTGTGTCATCATCATCTGAATTTTAATTCAGCATCAAATGTAATAGTTCATCCTTAAATCAACATTTAAAAACGTCCCGCGGGGTACTGGTGACCTCAATTGAACAATACGTTCCTCCCTGGGCTACCTTTATCATTGTGCACAAAACCCTCCTGGTTACTTCTTGTATGGGCCTGCATATGCTTAATGACTTTTGTGCTTGAAGGATGCAGCAATTCCATTTTAAAATAATGGGATTTTTTGATATTATGGATCAGCTCAGGCACTACCGTAAAAGTGCTACCGTGCCTAGATTCCATTTAACTATAAAAACGAGTACCAAGCTGTGTTGTCAGACTACTTTGTGGAATGCAGATTCATCTGAAGGAAACAGGAGATTGGTACACCCTTCAAGCGCAAGAGGGTTTTTATTTTTTTTTTAAATTATATTTCTTAAATGCAACAGTCTTACAAGGCTACTTGTATTCAGCTTAAACTGTACAGTACCTATCCCTGCTAGAAAGATCATTACAAATGTAATTGTCTGTAAAAATCTAATTGACTGTAGTGGTTTGCAGTACTCTGTAGTGGTCCACCGAAATGTACATTATATGTAATTGTATGATAAACTGTTTGTGATGGATGAATACCAGAATTTAGTATAGTTGTATTGGAGCATTTCGGCAAGCATCAGTAGTCTCAGATATGGGAATTGGCAGGGTGAGGTAACCCAATGTACACAGACGGAGTCTGGGCACAAATTACCTTGTGTTTACTGGCCCACATTCTTAACCGCTTTGGATAAGCAGCTACAGTCATGGTGTACAGTAGATATTCTCATTTACACCACAGGGGTCAGTCTAGTGCCAATTCTCCCTGCATCCCCCCCAACCCGCTACACTATTATTGTAAGGCATTGTGTTGAACTCCTTCAGGACGTGGTAAATCTGGAATCCGTTGCAACCTAGTACCTTACCACTTCCTGTGATAAGGTCAGATGGTCTAAGTCCTATCCAATTTTGTGATACACTGTGCGAATTTGTAAAAATGTAAGTATTGTCTAACACTTTCAGATCCACAGACACACAAGTTGTATATAGACCAGATTATGGAGCGCAGTGGAAGTTCAATTCTAAACAAACACATACAATTTGTTCAACATCTTTGATGGGTCTGTTTTAAATTATCTAAACCTCGTGTCATCAGATCACTAAAGAATCCATATTTTAGTGATGTGATGCATAAGAAAGAATGATAAAAATGATCATTTGTTGAGTCTGTCTGTGGTGCAGAATGATTACACTTTCATGTCTGCATTCCGAATGGTTCCCGAGATATCACAAGTTGGCCTGTGACCTGAAAATGTTGTCAGATCAACACATAGCTAACCTATTTGTTAGCATTTATCAAAAGTCTATGAAGAACTTCAATTAAGGCAAAAAAGAACCAAATGATTATCCTTCATATTCTGCTTACCCAAATTACCACCAGGAGCGGTCACAGAAACATTAGAATGTGCGTATGACAGTGCTTGTGCCAAGAAGCTCCACTAGCATCAACTGGACCTGAACACTTGCACAACCCATCTGGTAGTTTGTGCTCTAGTCTTATCTTCAGTATTCCAAGAAAACATTTTCCCGGATGTTTCGGCTCATTTCCTCGCTCCTTCATCAGCCCTGTTTTGGGCGATTACCTCAGTCTTTCTCTCAGCTGGTTTGCAGAAATCTGGATTGTTCTTTTATTTATGAATTATCCTTCATTAGATTCTTAAGCCTTTAATAAACTGCTTTTATTAAAATTCTCTTTTCAATCATCTACTTTTTATTGATGATTTGTGTTGGCACTTACTGTTCTTGGTTAGTTTGATTTCATTGCAGTGTTGTGTGTGAATAAACTGATGTTGGACTCATTTCCTGCGACACCTTGTTTTATAATAATATATATATATATATATATATAATATAAATTCCAACAATACTGAACTAAGTCATTATACTAAGAAACTATTAGGTGATGGTTCAAGAGCACATTGGTTTGGATATACAAGATCACAGCATCTTAACCGATGCATTCGTCTTCTTTAGGAGTCCATTTCCTGTCCTGGTAACTTCGAATACCAGCTCTCCAAATAAGATTTGGAGGTCATTGAGTAACTTACTCTCCAATTTGAGTAACTTACTCTCCAATTTAAACACTATGAATACAATGTATTTTGGGTGAGTAAAATGCAACATTACCTTGAAGTCGTGAGTACTTTCAACAAATACTATGCACACTAATGTTAACTTATGGGGTATACATTAACTACAACCTTATATTTTAACTAGTACTTGGTCTAAAATAAAAACAATTTATTCGTATTTGCTTTATTGACCACAAACAAACGCTATAGCTATGAAGCAAATACACAGAAACAGATTTGTATTTATTTTTAATTCCAAAGCTGCTTTTGCAATGTACTTAACAAAACACCTGCATGCACGTATATTTTTAAAGAAACGATAATATTGTATTCCTGATTGATCGTCTTGCTAGAGCAACATAAAGCACTCTGGCTCTCTCCAAAAACAGAATATTGTATTTATTATATAGCTATGTTCCAAAAATTGTTAGGTTAGGTTGAGCGGGACAAATACAGCACAGAGAAATTCAAAATCCAAAAATCAGGAATCAAGTTGCTTATTCACCATTCACACACATTCCAAGTGAGTGGATTCAACCATACGTTTTATTTTGTTTTTAAATGCAAAACCTGGACTTATTGATCGAATGTTTCTGATAATACCCTGGCAGGCTACAAGCTGTCCTGTCATTTATCTAGCTATCACATGCAGTATTCACAATTGACCATTGACACGCTGGGAACCAGTACAAGAAGCTTGATAACATACAAACTCAAGCTGTTCAGTAAATTAGCTATGCGTATTCGTTACACATTCAATTTAAATATCATATGAAATTTATATTTTTTCAATGCGTAGAACACAACTTATCTGGAGCACCAAGGAACACATTGTTTTAGAGAATTGTGATCTTCCAGACCTGGGCCAAGTCACTAATTTAAACACCTTTCAGCTCTGAGAGTATTAGTCCAAATGCGATTCCTGGATCAGGCGAGAAGCGAAATGAGTTTTGCACCCTCAATTTAATGCGTGCAATTTGTCACAATTTGTTCATTTATAAAAATCAGTCTAAGAAAGAAAAGAAGAAAAAAAAAAGGGCAGAACTACAATCTGAAACCCCAAGAGGGTCATCATCTCATGGGGCAAGCTAGAAAGGCTAGACATAGGACACAATGTCCAAATAGAGCGCTCACCCATTATAGCATGCCCCATTATAGTGCGGAATCGGTTACAACACGGTAGGGTTGTGGTTCCCATTTGCTCCCTAATGCCATTACAGTAGCCCTTTTATACTCGTTATAAAGGCAGAACATAATTGGCTCCCCACTATAGTGTTATAAAAGGTTGAGCACTGTACTATAAAAACTTTAAGATCAGTCATTTTATCTGCTTTCATGCATGTTGTCACCCAGGAAAGAGTTGTTTTTCACGTTTTAATTACAATTAGAGATTTGATTTGTATGCAGTTCATATGTATAGTTTTAAATGTAATTTTATAATTATTTGCAAGTCAGAAGCTGTGCAAGGAGCAAGGGAAAATAAAAGAGCTTGTTCTTCAGGATTGTGGTTTGTGAATCCAGGTAATTGTTTCTCAGGGGATGGAAACAAGTTATGTGAACCATACCAGGTAAGTAATTTATTTATTTATTTTTTTTTAAAAAGAAAACAACTTCAAAACATGTTCAGTAACATTATAATGGGTGGGTCACAGCATGACACCTAGGAACCAGCAGTTTGTAAATGTACAGTATTGCAGATACTTACATTACATTAAATCACAAATGAAAGCACAAATATCTTCAGCATACAAACAAATCAAAGGCTGTAAAGGTTGTAGGCTACTGACACAGATGACATGCAATAAATAAAATACTGGCATCAGCCACCATTTAATTGTATATAATATGCACATGCATTTGTAGTACTAACAAAACACTAGAAACACTTAGTGTTTCAGAGATCCTACTTAGCACTCAATCAAGGTTGAATAAAGAAAAAAAAAAAAGAAAATGTAATTTGAAGTTTCAAGAATTAGCATTGTAACAAAAGGTCTATATATGATGTAGCCTCACTAATTAGGTATTTTGTGGAAATCACCTATACAGTATACATGGAATATTGACCTGCCTGTGTCTATTCATTAGGCCCCATCCCTCCACCAGAAGAACTGGAGTAATACTTAGACCTGACTATACGCAAAACAAAAAAGTAAAATTTCTTGTCTTTACTTTAAGTAGAAGAATGCAAATGGTTATGCAAGATTTGTCAAGCGGGTGTAATTTACTTCAGAACAGACCTCAATACACGTCTCTTGTAATAAAGATATTTTTCGTTAAGCAGAGAATAACCTCCAGAATGGTTGGAGAAGCATCCCTCAACATACCGAACATCACAACCTACAACCAGGCCCCAGAAAAGTGAAACTAAACAAGAATGAACTGTATCTTAAACCTCTGCCATATGTATGCAATCATGTGCAAATGCACCCCAATAGAAAAAAAATGACATTATTCTTTCAATACAAATTCCTGTGTGTAACCGAGTTAGTGTTTAAGTGACAGTGTGTGCCTGTACAAAGCAACTGATATGGTTAACAGAAATTACAACAAACATAATGTGATCCAAGTATGATTGTGTTAAATATGCAGCCAACTGAAATCCAAGTTACAAGTGCCATTAGCTGAGTGCCAATTGTCCTTTCAACAAGTGGATTAACCCTCTCATTAGCACAGCTCTTTTCTTCTTAATGCCTCTTCCTGATTAAACCATTAACACTTGCAACATTAACTGCTTCAACATGGTACTGTACTACGTTTCTTCATCTGCCCCTTCTATACCTGCTAGTGTCAAGTTCTAGGAAGAAATGAAGTGTGTGCTAGCAGACTATAGCAAGAAATGAGAGATGCTTTAACTTAAGCTTTAAAAGATGCACAACTTTCACTACAGATTGGTTACATGGTAAAATCTTTGCAATGTTCATCATATTAGGTAGAAGGTACCCGTTGTATGATTTGATCCAATCATTGTGTTTAGCAATTCTCGGTTCTTACGATTCACATATAAAAAAAAAAGAGTCAGTCATAAACACTGCACCATATGGGGAAAAAAAAGGTTGAAATTATTCAAAAAGAGCTCCGTCTGGCACATGGTAATTACTTGATTCCAGTTAGCTACAGCTATGGCCAAAAGTTTTACATCACCTATAATTTTAGGATTGAGACATATCGGTAATTTACAAAATAAATAAATATATGAACATAATTTAGACCTTTTATTAAACACAATGTAATCAAATAAACTACAAAATCATACCAATCAGAAGCCATAATAGTATTTTTTTTTTTTTTACTGTACTTATGCAAATTATGCATTGTTTTTTACTGTATCTTGTAAAGTGCTTTGTGATGGTGGTCCACTATGAAAGGCGCTATATAAAATAGACTGATTGATAGTACAGTCTTACGTTAGATTTTGAAATGTCACATCTTTTCTTTTGTCGGCTTTTCATAAAGTATACAGAAAATTACAAAGTGGTATGTAATTCAATGTTAGTAACATTATTCTGCAGGCTTCATTCAAATTTATAAAGCAAAATTAGTTAATTATACAGGGTGATGCCAAACTTTGTCATTGCTGTAGGTCACTGCCAGAATGTCAGGTTTGATGTTTGCACATCAAGGGAATACATTTAATGGAAGTAGGTTGTGCCTGCCACACTGCAGATGTTATGATTATGCTGTCTTACGTAAAGGCAACAGATTACATATATATTTTTATTTTATTTAAGGGTTGTGCTTCACTGTTTGACAGTTGATTTTTTATTAGCCTAAACAAAAACATATAACTATCAATATTCCTTTCACTGCAACCAAATATTGCAACCCCTCTTCTGTCGATCTACAGTACTGTGGACTAAAAGTGCAAAGATATAGCACGTCTACACAGAGACATAGCTGCAACCAGAGGACTGAAATGAAGTGGTAACATCAGAGAAAGGGGGGGTGACATTTAAAAAAAAAAAAAAGTTTGTAACAGGTTTGTGACTCAAATATGGCAACATTCACCAGAACCATGCTTTAACACCCCCCCCCCACCCCCCCCAAAAAAAAAAAAAAAAAAAAAAAAAAAAAATGCTGGCATTAAATGTTAACTTCCAGAAGTTGTTTATGTACACACCTTTTCCTTAAGTTACCACCCTGCTTCAGTCCCATTGCAGCTGCCTCTCTCTCTCTGTAGATTTGCTACCTCTTTGCACTTCTTATCCACCGTAAATAATAGCTTCTGCTTCCTGCTACCTAATCACTCCATGCGCTTTGGTTTATACTCCCTCCAATGCTCTCAAGATGCTATCAGCCCACGTGACCTACAGCAAAGGTACCTGAGTTCATCAGTATAGCGTATTTGAAACATTTGCTCCGAATCCTAAACATCAAAAATAACCAAAATATTCAACACAATAAAGCAGAACGAGTAACAATGATAATAATTCTAATTACAGGCAAGACCATGGATTGAAAGCATTGGTTCGCACTCCTTTAAATGCAAATATATAAAAGATTACATATTTTAAACTCTTCCTTACAAGAGCAGATGAAAGTATTGCTTGCTCTTTTAAAGTGAATTGTCTGTAAAAGAAACTGTACAGAAATCAGGCTTAACAAGGTGTCCTCTAAATAAGCTCAATCCGTCCATCAATATAAACCCATTCCTTTGAAAACATTAATTGGTTCAAGTTCTAGCAGTAGTCAAAAGGAATGCAAAGTGTAGAAGAATTCCAATATTTTTTTCATGTTCCCAAATCAATTGTGAGATGCAAATATATCCAAGATTCAGTCCACCAGGTCAATGAATATGATTTTAATAAGAGAGGGATAGAGTCGCTGGTATATGTCACAGCATATCTTAGTGTACACTGTAATAGGAGGCTGTGTGGTCTGGTGGTTAAAGAAAGGGGCTTGGAACCAAGAAGGTTCCCGGGTTCAAATCCCAGCTCACTCACCGACTCACTGTGTAAGCAAGCCGCTTAACCTCCTTGTACTCCGTCTTTTGGGCGAGACGTTGTTGTAAGCGACTCTACAGCTGATGCATAGTTCATACACCCGTCTCTGCAAGTCACCTTGGATAATGGAGTCTAAAATAAATAAATACCCTGCTGCTTCCAAAACTCAAGGAGTTGCATGTACTAAAATGGTCATTAAAGGCTCAGAATAATACCCAGAAAAGGTGAGAGGCCAGTAAACAAACTATGAAAATGCAATTTAAAGCAACTTGTTCTTAAAGTAATGGTTATCAGCCAAAGGACCATTTACATTGTATACTTTATTAATGCAGGTTTATTTTTAACAAAAGAATTCCTCTAGTAAGTCAGCTGAGCCACAAACTAAATTTAGCAACAATCTCAAAAATCTAAAAAAAAAAAAATACCAAAAGCAATAAGTAATGTCAATTTAGCATTTTTGCTCATCCACAACTTCCATAATCTAGGTGGTCCAAAGAAACAAGTCATAAAGGTATAGTTTTATTTTATTTTTATTTTTTTAAAACAAGATTTTTGGCCAGCCGTTTTTCCTAAGTTTGCTTGTTACTCCAGTATACAAAGTGCATTGTTACAAACTAAGAAGGTTAGTTTAGGACTACAAAAAGCATTCCTACTACTTTTGAAAATTAGAAAATAATTGTTGGGCCAAAGTCTCAGACAAAGGGCTTTTATAATCTTGTTTGTATTTCATACAAATACTGTAAATCTACGGGGACAGAGCAGAAAACTATTTCTCCATTTGGTTGGGGGAAAAAAAAAAGTAAATAAATTACACCCTGACATCAATTAGACCAGAGGTGCCCAATCCTGGTCAAGGGGGACACTATCCTGGCTTTTGTTCCTACTGTCCCCTAAAATTACTTACTTGGACCAATCAAGCACTTGCTAGAATTTTAATTCATCCAACTAAGCAATTTAGTGTACAGTTGGAACAAAAACCAGGAGGGACACCGGCCCTCCAGGCCCAGGGTTGGGCAACCTTATACAGCATTAAAGCTATTTTCACAAATAAATATTAGCAAATCACTTGCATGCATCATACATGCTAAAAATATCAAAGAAAAACTACTATAGAGAATGCCTAACTTGTTAAACAGAAGCAAATGTGGATTTAAATACTAACCACAGGCTAGAAGCCAGATTAAATAATTGCATACAGACCATATTCATGAAGAAAAAAAAAACAACCAAAGTAGTACACTCCTTTACTTTAGGTCATTTATTTTGGAGAACAGTTCTTTCTTCTCAACTCCCATTACAACTAGTGCTGGGACAAATATTTGACATGTATTCGGATATAAAAACCTGACGTTCATTTTCGCTAGAAATGACAAAAACACCTTGCATTTATTTACCACCTCACCAGAAGTTGTGGGGAAATTACAAAAATGGCAAGTGAAAAACAGCATGTGATATGTGATATGCCATCTGGGTCAAAAATGCGTTGTGTTGCTTTAGAGCAAGTCAGAATCTGATGGGACAGAAAAAAGGCAAGCACGTCATTCTGAAAAGCCTCGCTTAAACAGTGCCGAACTTGCTACAAAATGTCGTGTAGGGATTTTTATATATATTGTGTGTGTGTGTAATATATATATATATATATATATATATATATATATATATATATATATATATATATATATATATATATATATATATATTGCTGCTTTCTGTTGTGGAATGTAATAAACGAGAACCAAAACTGGGATTTTTTTCCCTTCTTTTACGACACCATTTCCACGGTTGTTTTAGTTGAAGTGTTTAAAGTTAAATTTCAGTTTATTTGCTGGTTCAGCTACAGAAAGACACAAGTAAACCTTGTATTATTTTATGTAAATGTGTCTATGGCCATGGTTTACTACGAAGAAATCGCAAGGAATGAAAAAAGTGAAATAAATAAAAACATCAACATTATGTTCCATTTGCTTTGGGAATAAACAAAATAACATTTCATTTGAACTACTATTTGGCATCCTTTGTTTTGTAGTTAATTCACTGGGGTAAAGCAAGGCCTACACACTGCATTCGTTACTTGTGGGATATTTTTCTACTTGGTACATTTTGTAATGTCTTGCTGTGAAATAAAGGCACACACACATACCCCTGCCTGCGTTCTGAGCAACATAGCGGCTGGTTTTACTTTTTTGAAAACCAACGACTATCCAAACAAATATTTAAATTATAAGCGAATATCCGAACAAGAAAATCATGTGTTCGTCCCAGCAATATTTATTGCTTTCTCTCGCCTCCTAAAAAACTATGAGGTTTTATTCTGGGAATGGACAGTTGACATTTGCTTGCAGGTTGCCTGCCAGGGGGTTTACTTCAAATCTCATTCCCTTTGAAAACTTGGTCCAACAACCCTACAGGTCCCTTAATGTTCCAACAATGTGAAAGAATTAAAAAGGAAAAAAAAAAAACACACTTATTCAGGCTTAAGTGTTACCTCTGGCTTCATTCTCCCAAGACAAATACAGTAACTTTCAAGATGAATACAAGATATTAAGTGCGAAATGTGGGAGGCAGTCTCAGTTTAAATTGATGGTGGTCCTCATACATGCGAAATGTACTTGCTTTTAATATTACTTGTCTCTATAAACAAAATGTATTGCAAGTACTCTAGATCAGGAATTCCCAATCTTGGTCCTGGTGACCCCCTGTGTCTGCTGGTTTTCATTACAACTGAGCTCTCAATTACTTAAACCCTTTTGAACTGATAATTTGCTTTATTAGCAAATTAGATTTTTTTTTTTTAAACTTATTTTCAGCCCTTAAACAGTTGCAGGTTTCAAGTTAGCTATAATATTTTAGAAGTAACTTGAACTCTGCAACTGATTTGGAGCTGAAAACAATTTTAAAAAGGTCTAATTAAGCACATTATCAGTTTAATTAAGGGTCTAGTTAAGTAATTGAGAACTCGGTCGGAACTTAAACCAGCAGACACAATGGGTCCCCAGGATCAGGAATGGGAAACCCTGCTCCAGATATAGCAACATGACAAACGCAGTCTCCTCAAG
Organism: Polyodon spathula; assembly: GCF_017654505.1. Lineage (NCBI taxonomy): Eukaryota > Metazoa > Chordata > Actinopteri > Acipenseriformes > Polyodontidae > Polyodon > Polyodon spathula. Next base: position 32,821,096 of record NC_054537.1, on the reverse strand, counting down.
TCACAAGAGTGACCTCTGGTGTACATTTGTGATACTTTCCTAGAGGCATGACCATAAAGATCAGCTGCAGTCATTTTGAAGCCAGAATTGTATTATTATATAACATTAGTTACATGTATTACTATAATATGAAACGTTACACTATACTATACTTACGCTATGATGGAAGTGCATTTTTAAAAAAATATTAACAATGCTTTTTTGTATTTATTTGATTCTTAACAATAATACATTTCAAAAGTATACAGTATGTTTTGTTCGTGTGTTCATTTAACAGCATTATTATACTTTCAGATTTCTACCAGATATTAAAATCGATTCTTATTTCTATTTAAAAGTACACATTTTCAAAGTATTGCCTTTTACAATAAAACTTTTTTTTGTTTTGTCCATTTACTAAAATAAATGTTTTGTTCCCCGAGGGTAGCTTCTGAACTAACTTGTCGTTAGCTGCCAGCTCAACTGATTGAAAACAAAAGTAGGGCGATTTCTTAAAGGAACTCCAAGAACTTAGGCAACTCGTTCTGCATCTGGAAACCCATCCTAACCTAGGCGACATAGTCAACAGCAACATTTTTCACAAACATTTGTTAAATTCTCATTGGAGACGGGGCACTTCGGTTTGCAATGAAACCTACGCTGAATATTAACACTTCTACTGTATGTTTACAGTACTTTAACACAAGTTCAGTCAGGTGTTCACCATCATTTTTGGTTAATTTGGCTGAAAGCAACAAGACTTAAAAGAAAAAAAAAAACTGTACTTACACTGAAATAGCGGCTACCGTTTTAAAACATGTAACAATGCATATTGTGTAGCCTATTTTAGCAGTGACAATTGCTCGTCGTTTAAACTTATATCAAGACAATTAATCAATGATACCAATATTTGCAATCAACTAATGCGAATTAGCCACTCGGAACTATTTTAAACAATTAATCAACAGGACACATTTAGCAAATTACATCTTCTACTCTCTTTCAGCGTATATCCCGCCCAGCACGACCTGTACTTTACCGGTATCCAAAATGCATCTTTGCAATACAACAATCCCAAAGGGTGCACTTTGTGGAAACGTAAAGATTGGTTAATTCCTAATTTGTTAAAATTGTTTGTTAGAACTGTGGCGCTTCTCTCGTGGCACATGCGTAAAAGCAGCTGCGCCCTAAAAGTCCCAGCCATACCACAGCTTCAGCAAATAATAGCAAACCAAATGTATCAGTTCTTACCTGAAACATTGATGAACATCCAGTGTCCTTTTCACCTCCCTTTTCCTTAGATTTCTTTTAGCGGTCTGCTTCCCTCGCTACACCAGAGAGAAATGCAATAGCTTGGCCAAGGTAGACAGAACAAAATACAGAGAACACTTGCTTCAGGGCTTCGAAACCCCTTAAGGCAAAGATCAGGATACAATTAGCTCATGCCTCTACCCCAGTCTAAACCAATCTGCAAAATAAAACTTCAATTAAATTAACTGATCACAGAGGCAGCACGTTGGCCTTCCACAAAATTGATGTAATTTAGTTCATTTTTTAAAAAGATCTTGCAATATCTACATATAGCAGTCTCACTCCAGCCTCCAACTTGCCTATTGCCCCTCTCTTGCACAGAAAAGCTGATTTTAATCGTTGTGATTAGTTTTGATGTAACGTTTCCGCAGGCGATTTCTGCAAATGGATGGAGTGTTTCTTTGCCAGAAAGGAAAAGCAGCAGATGATGATAATTATATAGATTGTTGGTTGTGTCTTTTGATTTTGTGTGCGTATGCATCTTTTCATGCCTTTTTCTCAAGTGCGAGATGACATTGCAACTTGTTGATTAGTACCATCTCGCTTTTAATCAATGGATGGGGGATAATTTGGACAGGAAGCAAAACCATTTTTTTTTCTTCCCTTGGCTATGTAACTTCCAAAATGACGTATATAAATAAGCACATGGAGTCTGCTTTGCCCCAATCATGTCTGAATCAGCGCCTCGGGGAAATGCACTAACTCATTTCAAATGTTCAGCCATGCATAATTATAAAAGATTGAAAGAGTTCCTAAGCTTTGTTTAAAATAGTGGATAAAATTATATTGGAACGTATAGCGCCATGTGCAGTTTATTTAACTGTAATATGTAACACAGCATGAGTAAATAAATAAATACATAACTACCCGTTCATGAATACATAAATATTTAAGGTTACACAGTATGTGTAATTTAGGATAAACAGCTATAATAATCGTATTGCATAAAATAACACGATGTTTTCTCACAAAGCATATGGTGTTATACGGTGCCTATAATGGTAGTAGTCAGATCTGGAAATTCTCAGTTATTTAAGTTAGCTTGCCATAATTAATTTCAATGAAATCACAATTCCCATTGATATAGAGCCTAATCCCTTGGAGACATTGTCACAATATAAGTGAAAACTTAATCACAACTTCAGTATTTTTCAAGATTGCAAAGCACGTGAGTTTTGGTTACATTTCATTCAAGTTAGTAATGAATGCTAAGCAATACAATCACGACGCATCTCTTGGAATTTGAGATATTCTAACCCCCGTACACTTGTCATAATTGTAATACTTATCGCTGGCACTGTATCTGAAACTATGACAAAGGTAGAAATAGTAACACGTATTAATTACATTTCATTATTTTCCTTATCAAAACAGTAATTTAAACAAGCTACAGAAACCGACAAATAAAAAAATGAACTCGATTTGCAAGTTAATGCAGTGTACAGTTACAGTACGACATTCTTAATTATTAATAATAATTCTGTTTGGGAGCAACGCCGTATCCTGATGTCCACTATTAAAACTAAACGTAAAATGCTCTCTGGCGTCCCCTGTTGTTTGAAGCTAGACGGGGACAATGGACTCCCAACATGGTGCCTGAGATTCACTTGTTCACGTATACTTCGACCCTGGCAGTGATTAATGTTTATAAAGGTTTCATGATCAGAAACAAAAGATAATTGAGACAGCTGTATTAAATTCAGACAAAAAAGGTTAATACTGTACCTTTTTTCCTATTATGCCAGAAACACATACAGAGCATTTTCAGCATGTGTTTGTGATATCCATTTTATTAATGTAAGACAACTGGTATTTTATTGTTCATAACAAATATCAAAATACGGCCACTGTTTAACTCTAAAATTGTTTTGCTGGTATTTCCCCCCAGAGTGATTTATTGAACTCCTTGTTATCTTTAATAAATATAACAAAAATACACAGAAATTGGGGTTTCTGTCTGTTCAGGAGTTTTAGGTCAGTATTATTTAAACCTGCATTGTTTAAACTGATGGCATTATACTCTAGGAATGAATGTGATCATATGTCTTTCTGGATAACAGAAAGGTGTGCCCAAAACATGAGAAAACAGTTGGATACAATAGAAGAAAAGGTTTACGTTGTCACTCACAGCACCACCCATCTGTTGTGTAAAGTGCAGTGTTCAGTCTTTATAAGGTGGTTGTTTATACTGAGGAACAGGTTATAGGTGTATGGTCGTCATGGCTCCCAATTGTCCCATGTTGCTATTCCACTTGCATTGTCAAGACGCAACACAGATAGCACGGCCTTGGAACTATGGCTCCTGACTAGCGTTATAAAGGGAGAGCACTCTATGCACATGATTAAACACTAGTGCCATTATTTTTTTTTTTCTTTTAAATTATGATGGAATGTGCAGTTTGTGTTATACGCTGTATAAATCTACATAGTGGATTTTCCCAGGAAAACACCATAGAGGTGTGTGGAGTGGTAGTGTTGCAGCCCAGATGGTATTTGCAGGGAGAGAGACTGCAAGTTAAATGCGCCAATGTGCTCTTTATTAAAAAATAACACCAACAGGGTCTACAAAAACTCACAAATACAAACACAAGACGGGACAGCACAGCATGGAACACAAACCACGGACCTCCACCTCTGCCACCAACATTATTTCAATGAACTGTCATCAACATCCGTGAACACCTATTTTATACAGAAGTGGCTGGAGCCTAATTTTAATAACTTATTCAATTGTCAATTTATTCACATCCCCATGTGTTTTTGAAATGTAGCCCCCCTTCTTGGTAACCCAATATTCCCCACACAAACACATGCTGGCAGGGCTTCCACACCGCCACATACCTCCCCACTTGAAACATTGACCCGCCCTCAGTTGATTCTTGTGGACAGTTTGGTGCTATGGGCTGTGGTGGAAGTGGTCTCCTCACCTCCTTCCCCTCTCTTTACCCAGCAGCTATCTTTCACCCGGTTCTGGCCGCAGCATCCCTGGCTCCGGCTGTGGTGATGCTGGGCACCAGAGTAAAGGCAACGCTGGCAGTGGCAAGCTGGCAGTGGTGGGGAACATTCTGGCAGTGAAAATGCTGTTAGCGGAAATGCTGACAGTGATGAGGGGCACTCCAGCAGTGACCACACTGGTAGTGGCAACAGAAATGCTGAGAGTGGTGAAGGGCACCATCGGTGGCAGCAGCGACGATGCTGGGCCCTCCGGCAGTGGTGGCGCTGGCAGCGGCAATGCTGACATCAGTGAGAGGCACTCTGGCAGTGGCGCAGCACACATGGCCGCCATTGGCACCATCAGCGCAGGGCACTCCGGATGTGCAGATGGAGACGACTCCCCTTTCTTGGGCGGTGAAGACGGCTCCCCCTTCTTAGGCACTGGAGAAGGCTTACCTGCTCTCTTTCAGGAACGTCCACCTCAACTGTTCCTCCTTCTCTTTGGATGGGGCAGTTGACCACGAAGTGCCCTGACTCCCTGCAGTCGAGGCAGCAACCTGAGACCTCGAGCATGATGAGGTAGGGTCGGTCTCCCTCCCAACACACTGGGAAGGAGGGGGAATCTGCCTTTGGTGTTTGGAGAGCCTTGAGGTGGAGTAATTCCTCACATAACCACCTCTTTACAAAAGTAGGCATCCTTAAAGAGGGGGTCTGCCCTTGGGCATTTCCCATAGATGTGCTTCTATGTCTCTAAGCCTCTAACATCCTCACACACAAGAGCCCCTTCTGCCTCCAACCCACACTGCTGCTCCTCCATGCTTTCACCCTTCCTCTCCTCCTTTCAACCCTGAAAGGGGCAGCACCTGGTATAGTGCCTGGGCTCTAAAAGCACAAGGGTCAAAGCAAAAGGGTCTACAAAAACTTGCGAATACAAACACAAGACAGGACAGGACAGGACAGCACAGCACAGAACACAAACCACGGACCTTAATCACCAACTTTTAATTATAATAACTACCTGTTAACACCCGTAAACACCTCTTTTATACACCTGTGGTATTTAATAATTTATTCAAATGTCAACTCCAGCCACATTCCTACGTATTTTGACAGGGAGAAATTTAACCCCCTCTCTGCCAACCCAGTATTCCCCACGCAAACACACACAGGCAGGGCTTCCACACTGCCACCGGCTTTGAAAAGGACTTGCAATTTGAATGTCATTTACTTTACTATAAGCACAAATTAGAGTTTACAGTTACAGGGAAGCAAGGATGTTTAGCTACATGCATATCTAAGTGAATCGGCGTGTGTAAATACTGGATTTTAACGATACTTAATACAGGAAGAAAGTAAAACAAGGTCATTTGGTTAGGTTATAAAGCAGGGTTCTGTGTTGGATAGCAAAAGCCCTTGAAATGTGTTAAATAGACAATACAGTTTGATTGAAAAGTACTAGTTTAAGAATGTGATAACATATTATTTAATATTAGATATACAACTAACACAAGTTTAAAATAAAGACTTGTTACCTCTGTTAGCTAAAAACTGGTATTCCTAGAACATTTCTGATGACATTCTTACACATTGGTAAGTTTTCTATGACTGTCACAGCCCAGAATACCTCAAGTGAAATTCCTACAGTAAATATTAGTGCCCTCATAATGTCTACTACACATCAACAAACCTGTATTTTACTGGTTCTTTAATGCAGAATGTCAATCAGATTACTGAAGGAGATGGCAGTCTCATGGTGGCTGCAGAGTATGGCATTATTCATTGCATGATGGTTTTATGTTTTTTTTATTTTTTTATTCAAGAAACCATAAAATAAATGCATAAGCAATAACAAATAATACAAAAACATAATACAGAAATCCCTATACAGGTTCACTTTACCACAGTATTTCTATATACACAAACTGTTTATGGTTAGCACTGTAGCATTGTGCAAAAAAATTATGCATTTGTTATAAAAAAAGAAAAACAGAACATAGGTTTCCTGTCAAATTTCTGTTACAATAGATACTCGGTTGGTAGATGCTTCCTCAAAAGTGATGATTCTAAGAGCCATTCGTTTGCTGCAGATTTCCACCTCCAGAGATGATCATGTATATCTTCAGAACAATTTAAATACTGACAAATCAATACTGTTGCCAATATTGGGAACCACAGGACTTCTCATAATTTAGAGTAAGTTGCTTGAGAAACGAAATAATAAAAAGTTACCCACTTTTTGACTGGTGTTACAGATTAGTAACACCAAAGATTAGTTAAATTAAATAAAAGCAGCATACAGTAGGTTTCTCTGCTGTAATAAACCTGTATAAAAAATGTATATTACCAAGAGTAGGTCTCCCCCCCCCCCCCCCCCCCCCCCCCCCCCCCCCCCTTCCCCCCCCAACCCCCCCCCCCCACCCTTGATCAGTTATAAATATTAAAAAAAAAAATAATAATAATAATCTACTCCTGTTCTGGAGTTTACTGGGACACAAGAGTCATTCCCCATAATGTATTTTTAGGCTCAGGCATAGGCTTTTATATATGATCACATCTGTATGAAAATAGGACTTGCATTGCATAGCAGTTGATCCATTCCTGGTTTTACTGTGCGTTTAGTAAGACACACCTGAGCTTGATACTACACTGTATACACAGTGGTTAATCAAGCTTGTAGTAAAACCTGGAATGGGTGAAACTGTTATGCAGTAGGTCTTATTTTCATCCATGGTCTAAAGGGACAGGGGTAACATGTCAGTGCAATACATTAGTCCCCAGCAACACACTTCGGGTAAATTTAGTTCCTGAAGTAAAATGAGCCTGTTTTGAAGTTCATACTCAAAGGAAGTGACCTAAATTATGTAGCATCTCAATTACATAACCCAACTTCAAGTTGATTTAATTTGAAATATTCAGCACTGCTTTGATCACTGGGAATCTTCAAGTTAAAGGTGTCACACTATTTTAAAGAGACCATCTTATTTTAATAAAGTCTTAATTCTATTTTTAATAAACTATCTCTATATATAATATTCTATATATATATTATATATATATTATATATATAATATATATATATATATATATATATATATATATATAATATTAATTAGTTGGAATACATTGTGTATGAACTATTAGAACTGTAGTGTGAGGTGTAAAGCTGTTTGTAAAACAAAAGGAGTTCTTCAGATGAAAATACTTATACAGCGGCATCAAAAAATTAGAATTTTCCCAAAATGTGTATTGATTAAATCAGTGATGGATTACTCTAATGTAAATCACAGAGCCAGTTTATTAGGATCATCCATTTTCTATGTTTGATTTCTTATCGCGATGCTGTCTGTGATTTTATTTGCCAGAGTTGACCTTGCTCCTCTCCCTGTCTCCTTATGTTTGACTACAGCCAGAGTGAGTGAGGTAAAGAGGTACTCTTTTTTTTTTTTTTTCAGTTGATCCTCTTTAAGTCGATGCTGTGCATAAGCCCCAGTTCTTGTAAGATAAGCTATCCCGCACTGAACCATGCAGTATCTGATATATAATGTATAGGGACCAATCATAGACAAACATCATAATGTCAATACTATTACCACAATAGAGATGCATTTATTTTCTCTTAATCAACAGTACGTTGTAATTGCAACAGGGTTCTAAATATAAGCTGCTGCACACTCTGTCCCCTTGTTGTGCAGTACTTTTTTTGGTTTGTATACTGCAGTGCCATATCCTATGTTCCAGACCTATATTTATTGTCTTTTGCACTTTATTTCTTCACAATGTAATGTATTTATATTCTCCATTTTCACATCTATTTTTAATTTTTTTTTTTTTTTTTACATGTATTGTATAGATGCTCAATGTCCAACTACCATCATGATGAGGCATCTTATTATTATTGTACGGCACTAGCAAAAGACTTGGTACGACCAGCCCAATTCGATGATTCAACAGACACCCTGGGACAGATTTTCAACGGTTGTTAACTTTATTTTATTTTTTCCAGATTTAGATCAACAAAATATGTCCACTGAGCAAAATCAAAGTGAGAAAGCAGACTGAGTTTTTAAAATCAAGCTCCAAGTGGTATTGGAATAATATTTTGCCTACAATAGTATAGTGACAGAGCACTGTTACTCTTGTTTCTGTTCTGGGGGTTAAACTGTTACTGCTAGACACTGAATTGACATCAGATTCTCTCAGCCCCACAGTTCACATTTATTTTTTTATGTGTTTTTTTTTTTTTTTTTTTTTTTTTTTTGTATATTCTCCTGCAATATTTTTTTATATCCAGAAAAAAAATTGTCAAATTGTTCCTTTTCATAACCCAATAAAGCTACAAAGTTCAGTTTCATTTCAAATAGTCTGTTCCTTGTGATCACTGGCAATATACATTTCAAGTTAGTCTTTTTTGAAGCCAGTCTAAAAAGAAAAGGGCACATTTTGAGAGACGAGAAATGTGTACAAAAAAAGAGACTTACTCTAAAATGGTTCACAAGTATAGTTTTACCTCAGAATTGTTACAAACAGCAGTGGCTTGTTCAAAAGTCACTTCGGTTGAAGCCAGACAAAAATATTTGATATAACGTTGTCGCCAGTACAACCCCTGCGTGTTTACGAATATCAATAAAAATGGGTATTTACTGTAAATGTACCATTTTTTCAATGACAGTGGCACCTTGAGCAGCCATCAATCTTAAGAAGCCACAGTTGAACTATACAGTTGCGGTCTTTGCTCAAAAGCAAACCAGGCCAAGACATATTAATACTGGCTGACTCCTCAACCCTCTAATGTGTGGCCATTATTTCCATAAAACAGCACAGTTTAGCTGTATTTGTTTTTTAGCAATAGTTTCCTTAATACGTTTTGACTGAACTTTGTTAAAGCTGTCATGCGAGACAGCCTGAAGTTAACAGTGTATAACCTAGTGTGATCAGTATACACGTCACACACAGTGTGTCTCGCCGTGTTTTATGAGGATAATCGTGACAAAGTGAGCACAGGTTCCTGGAGACCCCAGTTGATGCAGGAATGATTTGTATGCAAGGCTGTTTTTTGTGTATTGCCTGTCGGGTACCAGCCACGATACAATAGCCATATTAAACCCCAGGACCTTTTTTATTTCATACTTACAGCAGTATTAGGGCAGTATTTAGACATTGCCCAACTAAAGGCATCTGCCAAACCTCAAACAATAAAATATAAAATAGGTGCATTCCAAAGCAGCAACTTTTTCATTATTTTTTTTATTTCTGAACTGAAACTGTAGGACACTCATCTTTTAAGCTATTATAAACCACTTTCAGGCAATTTATTTCCCACCTGCTATAAAGGGGACTATCTCAACACTTGTAACACACAACAGCAATGGACATACTGTATAGGCCATATCCTGGTCTGTATGCGTAACTTTGATGTAGATGATCTAGCCTGCTCACTTCCCCAGGCTCATACTTCTAGACAGAACTATGCCATTAGTTTCTACCTTGCACAGGTAGTGTCTGAAGATGGTCTCTTTTTGTCAGTTTTTCAGCATGCATTGTTATAACCTGATTTAGTATAACTCTGAGTCTCAGGGTGCATTTGAATAGGACCATGCTGAGCTGGACAGTTTGTATGTGTGTGTGTATGTATGTATGTATGTATGTATGTATGTATGTGTGTGTGTGTATGTGTATATATATATATATATATATATATATATATATATATATATATATATATATATATATATATATATATATATATATATATGCATAAGCATGCCTGTGCTTTCTATCTGCTAGTTATCAGAACCACATCTCTTAAAAGTGCAATACCTGCCCACATAATCTCTTATTTTTTTCCATTATTAGTGCCAGGCATAGTAATGGAACCTACACTACTGAGTCAGTATGACAGATAGCATATTACATGTTATAGAAAACAGACGGGAGCAATTTGAGTAGCAATCTTCACACTTTGTAAGGTGCTCCTGTAAAAGAGAGGAAAGGGAGTTACCTGACTGCAATTGTGTTTGTATGTAATCTACAGCCCCCACCACGAAGACATTTTGGCCAACAAATAACCTAAAATTGTTAGCAGAAGTAGTATCGCAAACACAAATATCAATGACTGTGCCAGATTACATCACAGTTATGAAATAATGCATATTTAATATGGAAGAACATGAAAGGCTCTTGATATATACAAATTTAAGCATTACAAGACAATCAAATTGTGTGAAAGTCGCCAAAAGGCTTCAACATTCACATCATTTTGAAAGAGAACCGGGACTGGATGGCATGGGGTGTTTGGCAACATGTAAGATTGTGGCAAGTAATAATCCCCCCCCCCCCCCCCCCCCCCCCCCCCCCCCCCAAAAAAAGACCTAATTTATTATTTAAAATTCTAATCAATACAGACAATGTATTGCACTTTGAAATGTGGCTTCCGGCACTCACATTTGCTTACTATAAAACACATTCAGAATGCAGTTGGCATTTGTTTTGCATGTGCAATGTACAGGGTTTGATACATTACAGCTATGTTGACTTTTTAAAATGAATTCCCATGGCTTGCAACATTACCATGTAATGTAAACATTAATCATCACAACATAAAAAACTTAAAAAAAAAAAAAAAAAAAAAAAAAAAAAACTAATGCAGCTGCTATTCTTAGTCCCAAAAGGCATTCATGTCAATATTTTTTGTTCATTTTTCTGAAATGGCACTTTGCCTGTAACTCGGCTGGCTCGTTTCTATGACTATCAAATCAACTTTCATAGGTTGACAGCTATGCCAAAAATGTTGCATTATTTATTTTCATAGCAGTCACCTGTTGGCATCTCAGTCACTTCTGTAGTTTATTTTGGGGGCTGGAACTATATTGGTATTAACCTATGAAGATGCTGTATTGTTAGCACTGGCGATTTGAAGTTCTCATTGTTTACCCACAGAAAGAGGCCACGTTTGCCCACATTATTCCTTAAGCCCACCCTCAAGTGAAAGAAGCAGCAGTTTTAGTTTTAATGTCCATCACATCGTTATCCTCTCGTTTTGTGACTGCCTGCAAAGATGCCAGGTAAACATTGTGGTGGTGGTTTTGTCATCTGGTGTACTTTTGTAGTGGAAACCCTGTTCACTTGACAGATCTGGCTCTTGCAACACTTTGCTTGAACTGTGCCTGCACTTAACTATGCTGCTTTGCAGACAGTGCCTCCTATGCACTCTGCTGCAGATGCTAGACTATTGATGCCTACCAAGATCGGGAAAAGGCTCCCGGGATCATTACGTGCACCTAGCAAGACCCAGCGGGAGCGGGGCTGATAGCAGTCACTGATTGGTGTGGGTTAATTTCTGTGTTTGCTGGGTGTGGTGAGTAGGAGAAGTGACTTGTATTGCTGACCTGCATATCCTGTGCTTTTATGCAAGATAAAAGTGATTACTGCTTTTGAAGAACTCCTGTTTCACGCTCCCGTTCTTACCAAGCCATTGCAATACATTAATCTGACAACTTGAGCTGGACAGCTGCTCCTGAATGTGTGTGTGTGTGTGTGTGTGTGTGTGTGTGTGTGTGTGTGTGTGTGTATATATATATATATATATATATATATATATATATATATATATATATATATATATATATAGTAATTAAACATAATATTTCTGTAATAGCTATAAGAATGATTGCAAGCATTGTGACAGATAAGCAACCTTTTTCTAAATTTACTTATTTATTCATGTATAATGACAAAAAGGTGCTTATCACAATTTAATATGTTGAAAAGCAAGATTTAAACTAAAGAATAACAACAACAATTCAAATGAGCCTCTAAACAAAAGAGGGACACTTGGCCACCCTTAAAATAAAATATGCTGCAGTAAGTCACCCTGACACTCTAATTGCAAAATGAAAATGTTCAAATGCTGCAAAAATGCAGACACTTGGAAATGCAAGAGGTAGCCCATCTGACTTGAAAAGTAATGCAGTTATCCTTTTGATTAAATTCCAATAAGTCGACTAAAGCACATACAATGCAAAAACAATCCTGTCCAGTGCTTAAAACCTGATTACAGACGATAATTGAAAACCCTTTGTTTTCTTAGCTAACTGTTGCTATGCGATCAAGGATTACCTGGTCTATGTGACCCAAAAAGTTATATTAACCCTTTACTGCATGCTTCATTCTAGTCTGCTGCTGTCACTTTGTTACACTTAATATTGCGTCTCTGTTTTGATAATGGTATTCTACCAATACCCCTCCAACGTGAGCCAGTCCGTTTCCAGGACAAGTCCCTCTACTTATTTTATACTTATGGCTTCAGTAAAGAGGTTAATGTTTGTTTTTGTTTTATACCCCCTTTTCATTAAACTAGAAGATTATATACAAAGTTAGAATCATTGGTAGAGATCAACAGTGATAATTTTAGTTCCATGATATTGTTAATAACATCCCATAAATGGACAAAAATAGAACGTCTCATTTTTAAATGTGTATGCACTGTAGGTCTGGGGATCCTTTTTATAGCCATCTATTTACAAACTTAGCTTTATTCACTGAGAATGTAGATGCTGTTTTAAAATGTTTTGTATTAGCTACTTACTACCTTGAGAAGCTTTATTAAGTTCTAAGGATAATATATTGCATATTTAAGGTTTCTGAATTGATTTATTTCCGTGTATATTTTTCCAGCTGGGATACATTTTAAGGCTATTACTGTAGAACTATCCATCCAATTGTAATGAAGCTGTGTGAGAACATTATCTTGTTCTTTAGAAGTTAATAATTCTGGTTATGTTTACCCATTTTTGTGTGAATTCTGGTCTCTGATTGGCTGAAATAATGAAGGATATCTCCTCAGAACAGCTCAGCAAATTATTCGCTGGTTACCATTTTCTTTACACTCTTCAATGGGAAGCTGACTGCCCTTGATACATTTAGAAGAGGGTGGCTTTTGTTAATCGGACAGAATTTAGCTGGAACCCCCTGAACCTTGGGATATATCAGATGAAGATAGTGGGACAGAAGAAGGACCAAACTAACTTTTTATTGTGTATGCCAATGCTTCTATCTAGGGGACAAGGCAGTCAACCATGGAGACTTTTTACCTTCCGACTATGATCTAGAGACTTCAAATTGGCAGTGTTTCAGAAACAGACAATGAGACCTCAACTAACGCTAGATTACAGCCAAGTAAATGAAGAACCATGTACTCTAAATCAGAAAAAAATAACACACAGTTGGGTGAAAGCTGATCAACCAACAAAAAAAAACTCTCCAGTGTGGAAATGATTAATCTCTATGCACTCCAGAAGGGTAAACCTAATTTGAATGTAACTGTGGCTGAAATGAAAAAACAAATGCAATTCTATTCATTTCAGGCTATTTCCCTTTACCAAGGAGAATGATGTACTGGGAATACAGTTCAGATACATTTAACATGGCCATAAGTGAAGCAATATCAGTCAACTGATTTGAAGATATTCTTACTCATTTCCATTGTGCAGACAATGCAAAACTCACAGCAAATGACAAGCTTGCTAAAATGCACCGTTTGACATGATGACTACTCAATTCACAGCATATTGGCCTGTTGAACATATACTGTATTATTCTTGCAGATTCATAAAGCCACTTTAATGTGCCATAATTATTGGTATAGTCATGGTAGGACTTCCTGTGTGTCCCATCCCCCATTGCCATACAGACTCTTTTTGTGTCACTAGCCTAGTATGCTGATTTGCCATTTATTGGAATGATTTCTGGCAGAAAGGTGGTATCCAAGATAGGTTGTTTTGAATCTAAACTGACAATTATGCTTTTCCGAAAGACCCATAAAAGAATGCACAACTTGTCGTACTTTGACACGAATGGGGTATGGCAGACAACAACCTAACAGAGTTCCACTTCTTTCAGCAAAACGCAAGAAACTGCGGTTGCAGTGGGCTAAGGAACGAAAACACTGGACACTGGAGGATTGGAAAAACATTGTCTGGTCTGATGAATCCTGGTTCATGATGTTTCACGCTGATTGGAGGACTAGGGTATAGAGAAAACCACATGAGCACATGCATCCATCATGCCGTGTGTCAACATTGCAGGCTGGTGATGGTGTGAGGTGTGTTTTCATGGCGCACATTGGGCCCCTTGATAAAAATGGAGCAACGTTTGAATGCCACAGGATATCTGAACATCATTGCCAATCGGGTGTATCCCTTCATGGCAGCAGTGTATCCATCTGCTAATGTTTTTTTCAGCTGGATAATGCCCCATGCCACAAGGCTAGGATTGTCCAGGAATGGTTCCCCGAACATGACCGTGAATTCAGCTTACTGCAGTGGCTTGCCCAGTCACCAGATCTCAATCCAATTTAGCATCTGTGGGATGAGCTGGAACGAGCTATTCGGAGTAGAGATCCACTACCAGCCAACTTGACACAACTGTGGGAAGCATCCCTGTGGAACGCTTTCGACATGCATAGCTACGGCAATTTCATTCAGGGAGTCACCCTAATCTAAATACAGCAATACACCATCATATATCAAACACACTTGATCAACAGCATACACAATACATAATAAACCAGGGCTCCATCATCAATAGAATAACAATCATAACAACAGGCAGTTCAATGTTACAGTGATTGTCTCACCCTCACACTAACAGGCATTTTTTTACATTTCACCACAATTTGCAATTCTGTTTGAAAAACCTCTGTATCATAACTGTTATACATTTTTAAATCCCACAAACAAACCCTCCATTCCTAATTATAATCTTGTTTTAAATCTCTCAAGCAGAGTCGCCAATAGAAATGTAGGAATTCTGCCACTCAATAGTTCTGATAGGTTTAAAGAATTCACAATGAACCAATCATAGCTACAAGCGAGGAAGGAGGGATGTTGCCCTGCTGCACTGGAAAAGGTAGTTTGTTTTATGTAGTATTTTCTTTTTTTAATGGAAAAGGTGTAATCAACATGAATTGAGTAACCCTTCCACTATTTTAGTGTTTATTGGCTTTACACCTATTTCAATTTTTTTGTATCGGCTGTTTCATCGCTTTTTACCAGTTACAACTGAAAATCAGAAACCCTATATACAATTTATGTGCCACTTTTTTGTCAGAATTACTGGTCCATACTCAAATATTCACTGAGCTGTAGCTGTTAAATAGTTTCCATGTTTTTTTTTATATATAAATATATTGGCATGTATTACATTTGATCCACTTTCACTTATTATAAATGTAAGTCAAAATCTAAATATATTAAATAAAAAACAGTAAAACAGTGTTGATTACTAGCAACATTTCCAAAAAGAAGATAGTTTTGTACCATATGTTAAAAGTTCTAAATACAAGTTGTATTTGCTTTTGTATAAAGTATTTTGCATGCATGTTTTATAGCCCTGGGTGGAAAAGCAGTACTTGATTAAAAGCAGGTATTTGGTAAATCATTCTTAAAATCAACCTGTAGGCCTGTAGATGGGGATATAAATGTTATGCCTCGAAAGACGTCTGAAACAAATACTTTGGCACAAAAAAATATTATGACGTAGATACACCCTTTTTGTTTATTTTTAACAGAGGCAATATTTATGAACAAGGTGTTAAAAGATAATAAGTTTGACATGGCACTTGTATTTATCAATTACAAAAATATATACATTTGTGTGTGTGTATTTATTTAGTTTCATTTATAACATACACATGGATGTTACCACAGTAGGAATCTTGCAGTCTTTTTCCAGTTCCATTGCTGCAGTAAGATTTAGTACCTGGAAGACCAGTAAGTGTAAGAATAACATTCCCCAACATCAATACTTGTATAATAATTTCACTCTAAACATTTCAAATCTTTGGCAAGTACAGAAAAAAAAGTTAAGGGAATTGATTAAGAAATGTGTTCCAGGTGCACATGAATACCTCTCCGAGTATCCATCTGAAAGGGATTAAAACGTTTTGCTTCTTAAGGAAGACTGCAGATTTGCTGTAAATGCTGTTTGTTTTTTTTTGTTTTGTTTTGTTTTTTTTCACTAGTGCTCCACCAATTACATCTCTTAAATATTGATTTTTATGGCCATTTTTAAAAGTCTATTTTCATGAATTTTTTAAAAAAAAGGTAGATATTTAATCATTAAACTGTTCAAGACCCGTTATGTTTTTTGGTTTCTTAAACAGTCAAAGTTGAACGCAGACAAACTTTAATCTATCAAAACAGGCTTTTTTTTTTAAATACATCAGGAGTTAGTACACTTTTGCACTTGGCTACAATTAAAATTCAGAATTGTGAATCACTAAACAGTGATTGACATATACTGTACAATAAAGTTGTTGCATCTTCAGTGATAGGGATACCTGCATTTACCTGAATGGTAAAACACCATTGAATACAATAGAAAATGCATAAGTGTATTGATTCCTTTAAGTCCTGTGGCCTTGTCATTAATATCATGCGGCTGACACTAGTGAGTTATATCATTAAATTCACAAATATAATACAATTGTGAGGCTCTAATAATATAAACCATTATTTGTGTTCGATGTGCAAGACTGTTAGATGCCTCTGCACCACCTGCATCAGTGAGCGTCAACTCAGGGCGGTTCAAGAATCAAACAATTTCATGCAGCTACTGGAGGAGGAAATGAACTGAGCCGAGAGCGATAATAAAATTATACAAATGTTATTACAGAATAGCCTGCTACTGTCCTAGTTTAATTCAAATATTGGGACTGGAGGCAGTGCTGGTGGCAGCAACCTTCCTGAATAAATCAACATTAGCTTACATCTAAATTATTAAGGAAGTATGAGACTTTCTTATTTATTGTATAAATTACTGGGCAGGTTAAAGTGTTTAATACACTTTTTTTTTTTTTTTTAATTCCAGGAATAGTAGTTCGTTTTCTTAAAAGATTCTGAAAAAAATGTTCCTCAATTAGAACTGCTTTGATTACACGCACTTTTATATATACATGTACTTGTGACCAAAAAATTAAATTTTAAAAAATTAAAAATAGCAGTGATTGTAAATAATAACCATTGTTCATTTATTTCCTCCTTTTTTTCTAAGAAATGAATGAAGTAATTACTTTAAATGAAATGTCAAAGGTTTTTTGGAAGGATACTGTATGCAGTAATGCATATTGTATTTGTTACTGAAAAGTTCATGTGTGGTAAAGGTGTAGTTGGCAACCTTTTGGTACAGCATATGAAGTTTGAGCCTTCTGTGAGCCAGGGAAGAAAAGGGTAGGACTCAAATTACAGATAACACATAAAGTACAAAACAATTGGGACAGAGTTGAGAGCGGTTCTCAAATATACCTGTAAGACAAGGTTTCTGTGATTTTAAAACCTCAAGCATTAAAACACTGTCAGTGGTCAATGCGAACTCCTTTTCCATATTTTAGCGTCTGCCTTTCATTTAATTAAAGCTGTTTTTCTGCAGTTCCAGTCACATGACTTCAGACTGTAAGGAATAATCAAGTTTTCCAGCTCTGCTTGATTTTGTAAATAGGGTATCTTTGTAAACAACTTTAGTTTCCACCTCAAGCCATCAATTTGCAAAATGTACATGCAATTAATGTTTCTTCCCTGCTACTTAAATAAAAAGTGCACTTTTTTATTTATGTAATATTTTTTTATATTTTGTGGTGCTTTTGAAAAATGTTGGATAGACACCCCTGCTGACTGAAGTCAGATTTTTTTTAGTGTACAGAACAGGAATAGCACATGTACAGTTGACCTCAAGCTTCCCCTGAGGAGTCAACTTTCTCACAGGGTGAAGGAGCATTTTAGCCTCCATTGGCTATCCAAATCTAGGCCTCTCTTTGGACATTGACCTCACAGTGACCAGTCAAATCTGGAGTGGGCTTCAGTCCACTGAGAACTAGGTTCATAATCAAACTAGCTTGAAATCTAAGCCCTTCAAAAGCAGGACTCCAGAGGTGAATGGCAATGTATATATAACAATCCAAGCTGTTTAATTAAAATCATGAAATAATCTTTTTTTTTTTTTTTTTTTTTTTTTTAAATATTTATCAGCAAAATACAATCATTATGCATACATGTCTGGTAAGCATGGGTTATTGCAGACCTTGCATGTCTAATGGAGTTTATTGTGAAGTTTTCACTTTAACCACAAGATCAGCATAAAACACATACAATGGCCCAATGATCTGTAGTTCTTGTATCACCATGTGATTATGCCACCTTGTGGAGTCCTAGGAATTAGTCATGGCCCAAAATGAAAAAAACCCCAAGCACAAAATATTAAATACTGTGTTCTCTGGTGTTTTTTTATTTTATTTTGGTCTTCATTTGTCATACTTACTAACTATTCCAGCAACAACAACAAAAAAAGAAGCTAAAACAGGAATGGAAATAATGAGAGAAGCATAAACATCAGTAGAGACTCAATCTGAACACATCTAGTAGGAGGCTGCCACCTTTAAATGTGTTCGCCTCCCTTCAGTTTATTAGTAATAACCATTTAGAAAATCCATAAACTATATACAGTACTAACATTAAGCAGCAGACAAATCTCTATCATTTTATCCCAAACGTATTTTTGTATTATGTTGCAATCGCATGTTGACTGAATAGCATTCCGCCTCATTATTAAACAACCTCGCTTTTCTCACACAGACTGTGTGTAGATGTATATTTCATAAAATATTTGCAGGCCAACACTATTATAAAAAGCCAAAGCTTGTGTTACGAAACTTCAGAGTCCACAATTCGCCTGGCCGCACTCGACTTCCTGCCAAATGAATTTGGCTTTTGGCATATAAATTGCTTGTTTACCATGATGCAGTGTCAACGTGTTGAAATACTTTATCCTCTAGATGTAGAACAGGAGACAGTAAAAGATAACTAAATAATAATTATTCACAAGCTTTCAAGACCTCAAAGGCCTCTTCATCAGGTGAAACTATCTCTCTTTCCTACTTTCACCTGAAGAAGAGACCTTTGAGGTATTGAAAGCTTGTGAATAATTATTATTTAGTTGGTCTAAAAAAAGGTATCACATCTCCTTCTCTTTGACTTTCTGTTAAAAGTGAAATTTAGCCCAGTTGGTGTGTGCTTATGATCGTGCTTTTATGTTAATTAGCCATTAAGGGTTTTTCTAATGTTCTGTATTCACCCACAGAAGCACATGTTTGCAAACAACTTTTCCTTATGTATCTTTTTTCTACTTGACACATTTTTGTGTCTGCTTGGTATTGTAATACATGTGCAGTAATATCCAATTGAAAGGAAACGTTTTAATTTTTTAAAATAATATATCACTATTTTGTTTTCTTGACAAGGCCCCACCCATCATTTAAATAATGCCTTTGTTTGTTTTCTGCAGGTAGTTTACATGTTTACAAAAAACGTGGCAGACTTTATGAACAGGTGGAAACCAAAATGGGCCATACAGTAAATAGACTATATGTTCTATGTACTAGTCATCAGTACAGATCGTACGTTGTGCAAAGAGTTGAAAGAGCACACCTCTATTGTTATTTACAACCATTTCCAACCTTAAATAAACAGGAAGAGAGTAGATTGTCTGCAATAATTATCAGAAGGAAAGGAATGGTATCTAGCTATGCATAAGGAGGAGATGTTATGGCATTGTAGAGGATGCTGTGTCTGAAACATTTATGGAATTTCCTTTACTGCCTGGAGCAATCCTCTTTATGGTTTAAATCAAAGTGGAAGGAATAGGGTTAATATAATTTAGATATTTTAATAGCTGCAGCTTCAGCAGCAGCTATTAACAAGGGAAAGAGCTCTAGTGCATAGAAAATAATATTTAAATAGTTCTCTTTGAAATGTGTGGAACATCAAGATTCAGGAACATCCCTACATAACTGTAAAATGCTTATTACTAAAACATTATTTTAGAATAATGCAGTTTTATCACAGGCTCAATTAGGTGAAGCTAAGCCCACAAGTGTCTGCTTCAAGTGCATCTGTAAATTTGTGTTGCTTGTAGAACTTCCATTGGAATTATTTAAGACGACTGGGCTTTGTCACTCGTTACAACATGCAGGGTTAAATAATCAAGGCAGAAATCTTGGTTGATGAAATGTTTCGATTAGACCATTTCTGTGGTTTACACGTTTATTTGATATATGAAAGCCTATCGCCGAGAGGTATTTCTTGGTTGTAAGCTACAGTATCACCATTAAGTGCACATTGTCACTTATTTAATCTGTGAATCATGGAATCGGAGGCACTGGAACATTTTTTTATACTGGGAGTGCTAAAAAACATTGAACAAAACTGTAACCCCTGTATATGATGGAAGCCATGCAAAGCCAGAGGCCACACTGCCCAGCACCCATGCATGGAATCAGGGTGAAAAATAAAGGGTCACTATTCTTCTTTTTATTCCTCGAAATGTATGGACTCCCAGTGTAGTTGGGAGAATACAGCAGAATTTACAAATCTGGAGTCATTTAAAAGAACTACACGATAAAGCATATGCAAAAGCACTGCTGGATGCAAAAAACAATGTCAACTAACACAACCTTAGTCTCAACATACCTTAATTGGAATTAACAAAGTGCTATCCAATCCTTCGTTCAAGCTTTGAGATAGCAGATATTTTGAAGTTGTTTTGATTGTCTCATTAATAAATCAGTGCTCGCACATAGAGCATGTTCTGATAATTTTATTGATTTTGACTGTGTATGAGGTTAGATAGCTTAGAAATAATGTCCTTATATGCTGTATCTTTTTATCCTTAGACACTGACAAAAAATAACCATTTAGTGATTTGAGCATTTAAAAATGATCAAATAATGAAATTAAAGGCAAATTATTTTGCTCAAATTTGAAATGAAAAATACCAAACAAGCAAGAACGAAACAGAAAAGAAGAGTCAGCTTCTACGGTCTTTGAGTAAAGTATTATAATCAAATTGCAAAATGTGCTTCGAGCAAATGCACAGTTCCAGAACAGATTTTGAAGATGGAAGTGGAATAAGGTTTGTCAAACAAAGAAATGCTTCTATGTGCGTAAGGGCCTTCAGTGCAATTCTAAATGCCACAGCAGCAAGCATTGCAAAAACAAATACAAATACAATGATTTGTGTGCTTCTAAATCTTAATTGTGATTTTAAAAAAAGAGCATTCATTACGGTTTCTTTATATGTGTCTAATTTGATTTAACTACTTTAGTTTTGCCTGACAGCTATCTAAATAATCAAAACAGTGTTTTAAAATGAGGCTCAGCAACCCAGTGAAGTGCTCAATATGGTTTCTTTTGAAAATGTTCATTTACCAAAGTTGTCATCGTCATCTAAAATAAAAACATTTAAGAAGGCTTTCTTGTCAAAAAGCAGTCTCTGTCTTTATTCCACAGGCAGAAACTGTTTTCTAAAAAGTGGCAGTCCACCCCTTCCTATGATTTCTAAGAATATTAAACGTAAATATTCTTTCGTATAAAAAACAGTGATTAGACAAACGTGGTTTGACATCTGATTTTGCAGGTTAAATATTTTATATACAGTAGTCTTATAATATGAATAAAACAATACATTTTTAATTGTTGCTCTTTTTTCCCCTCTAAATATATTTGCTAAATAACAAGGCAGGAACATTGCGAACTATATTTCAAACTCACTTGAAGTTTAATGTTTGAGGTCACTATCCTTCTAATTGCTTAGTGCGAACCCCTTGCAAATGAGGAAACGGTCTCAATGGGTTAACTTCCTCCATACATCAATAATTAATCAATGATGTGTATCTCATAAATATAATTTACTGATTTAATATTCACTGAATAAAGCAACATTCTATTAAAAGTTTGTATTTCACTTGATGCACATTTTTAACGCCCTGCAATTAATTGCTATTCGCAGATTGAGCAGCATCTTCAAAATCTGTTCGGGAACTGAGCATTTGCTCAAAGCACATTTCGCAATTTGATTATTTCACTTTACTCAAAGACCAAAGCTGTTTCTTTTCTGTTTTGTTCTTTGCTTGTTTGGTATTTACCATTTTGCAATTTGAGCAAAACAATTTGCTCAAAGACCGATATAACCTTTTATTTCGTTCTTGGTAATTTGTAAATGCTTAATTCTCTCAATGGTTATTTTTGTCTGTGATTGACCGAATCCTTTAACATATATGTCAAGTGCCCTCCATACACCTAATTTACCTATTGTAACAGACTAGGGGGAGGAGGAGAGGAAAATGTAGTCCAGGAGGGGCTGAGGGACTACACTCCCCAGAATGCCACGGAAGGATTATTAATGAAAGTCACCCGCCTGCAGTCAGCAGGCAGGTATATAATCAGAAGGAAATGTTTGTTCCGGGCAGTCTCCAGTCTGTGGGAAGAGAGTCTGTCACGGAGAAGAAACCTGTGTGGTTTAGAAAAAGGTAGTGTGTCAACCTTTTTGTTTGTTTGTAAAAATTGTGTTTTGCAACCGGTAAACCACTTAGCTGTCCGGTTTTATAGTTTAGAGATAGTGAAAAGTTTTAGTTAGTGCTCCGAAGTGGAGTTAGACTTATGTTTTGTGTTTGTGCTATTTTTTAATATTGTAAATAATAAAAGTGCACAACAGTGTTAAACTTTACGTTCTATGTCTGGGTATGGTGCGTATTGCCAGCCCTCTTATTTACTGCTTGGTCATAAGACCATTGGATTATAGTAAAAGAAACCATTTCACCCGTACTTTGTTTTCTGCTTGTATCATTGTATTACTGCACTGCACCTGCGCACTAACTACCACTTTGCCACAGGGCTGCATTACTTATCCGATGGTAAGAAATAAGAGGAGGAAAATGACCAATCCTAATGAGCGGCTGTGACAGGATAGCTGAGTGACGATGTCCCCAGACCAGGAAGCTGATAGAGAGACACACAGGCTCGTACTCAGGTGAAAGCAGGCTGGGCGGTGGTGAACGAGAAAACCAAGGTGGTCCAGGCTTTGCAGCCGCAGACGGTGCAGGACCCTCAGGAGGCAATGACAGCAGCGGACCCTTGGGAGGCGGCGACAGCAGCACCAGACCCTCAGGATGCAACGGCAGCTGCAGCTTAACCCGTGCCGGTCACCAGGCACTTGGCTTTCGCCCTGCTCCCCTCAGCAGCATCTGCAGTGGTGGCTGAGGTTTGCAAGGCAGGTTGCCCTCTGGTGGTGGAGGCGGGAGTAGCAGGTAGTCTCCCTCTGGTGGTGGAGGCGGGAGCAGCAGGTAGTCTTCTGTCTCTGAAGACTGATGCGGCTCTCCCTCGGTCACTGGAGACTTGGGCTTCCCCTTCTTGGGTTCTGGACATGTGGGCGTCCTCTTCTTGGGCGCTGGAGACACAGGCTTATCCCTCCTGGGCTGTGGATGCTCCGGCTCTGGCACATTGGTGCATTGGCCCAGGCTAACTGGTACTGCTCCACCTCCCAATGCTTTTGGTAGATCCGGCCGACCACCTCATCGATTGCTTCGCTCAGGTCCCCTTCAGCAGGACGTCTCACAGCAACTGGACGTAGAATTTCACGGTGCTGGGTCCCCAGGTGTTTTTTCCCCTCTGTTTTCAGCCATTGGGGGGTGCTGGGGTCCAAAATCTATCTTCCCGACTACCTCCATATTTCTCTTCACTTACACAAAACGCTTTCTCTTCACTTTCCAAAAAAAAAAAAAAAAAGTGTACCCACAGTACCTGTTCTGGCCTGGGTCCATGGAAATGCTAGAATCCCATGCTGGACACCACATGTGAAAGGTTGACAGGGTAGTGATGTTCTCAGACCAGAAAGCTGATGAGCCATTTTTATTCAAACAAAAATAAAATACATTTTCAAACAGAAACAGAAAATTTTAAACAAAAACACAAATCCAACAAACAAATACCGTGCTGGTCTGCCCAGCACTAGTAGCAATTGCTTTTTCCTTTTACTTTCTGTTTTGTTTTTCTGTCTCTCTCACACATGTTCCTCTTCTCAATCACCTACCCAGAACAACAAAAGCTGCAGCTGACCATCTCTGAATTAACACTAAATTATTCAATTCGGAGATAGTCACATTCTATACGAGTTTTAGTTTGCATGGCCGATAGTCAATAAGGTCGACCACGAATGAACACGAGCTGTCTAGCAGAGACGAGCTACTAACACCGCCTGTACCAGACCGCATTAAAAACCAATAATAACAAACACATTTGTTTTAAATAAACACGAAATATCTTCAAATCATAACCATACATCCCCACAAACCACTCTTTCAACACATCCACAAATTCACCCGTTCTAAAATAAACAAACAATACATTTTAAATCCTAATACAATAAACGCAACACATTTAATCAGCAGGGATTTGCCCCGGCCCCTATACTGAGCGCTGGTGTGAGAAACGGGTGATGGCAACACCAGGAGCATGAGCTGTGAATCTGAGTAGGAGGGTGCCTAAGCTGTTGTTACATATTCCCTTTGACGAGGCTCCTGTGGAAAATTAATTTTTAAACAGACTAACTGGGTTTCCCCCAATTAATCTAAATGGAGCAATTAGGTTTTAAAGTTTAATAAATAGCTACCAGAAACTGATGAGAATGTTATGAAAAACAGCACACATTCTTACATCAGAGTATGTAGTTTAATGTATCAAGGGATTTGAAGAAGAAAAATACCCACAGGTTTTTAATCCCACAGCATTTTCTAATTAGGAGTCTAAACATTTGTATATGGCTACCTTTTTTTTTAATTAATCTAACCCATTTTCTATTGTATGACTCAGAAAATCATTAGAATAAACCTGATGAATGAGGCAGGGCTGGATCCACATTTGCTGCCTGTATATGCCTACTTCACTGCTATGGTAGCTTGAGCTAGTTTGAAATTTTAGCTACAAGTTTATCAGTAAAATATGAAGTATCCTTCATACACCTCATAGAGGGAATTCAAAATTATTGAAATGAAAAAATGTACACAATAAAAACATAGCAAATTTACATGAATTTATAGGAGGCTGTGTGGTCCAGTGGTTAAAGAAAAGGGCTTGAACCAGGAAGTACCTGATTCAAATCCTGGCTCACTCACTGTCTCATTGTGTGACCCTGAACAAGTCACTTAACTTCCTTGTGCTTTATCTTTTGGGTGAGACATTGTTGCAAGTGACTCTGCAGCTGATGCATAGTTCACACACCTTAGTCTCTGTAAGTCACCTTGAATAAAATGTGTTTGCTAAATAAACAAATATTTTATGACACATGCAGAAATAGTCATGCTCTTTTAATATCACTTCAAAGGAACAGAGCATAAATGTGGAGAGAATACATTTTGTCAGGCATTTACCTATAGCCTGGTCAAATAAGTATTAAAACAGTGAGAGTGACACTAACAGGAATGATATTAGTAGATTTATTTTGCTTATAGAATAAAATACATAAATTAACATGGGAAGCTATCCAGATTCTACTCACAGTTGCATTTTAACACTAGAACTGCCACAGCAGCCATTTTGATGGTTTTCACTTTTCAAATTGAAATTACTCTGCGTGTGTGAAAGATACACGGTTGTCCGTTCTTGACTTTTCCTAAATACATGTATTAAATACCCTGATGGCGTTTGAAAGGCAGGATAGCAAAAATAAAAGTTAAAATCCCCTCTACCTAGAACCGTCAGAGCAGTCATTTTGACTGCCTTTTACAATACATTTTTATTGTGAATATAACCTACATTATAAAATGGGTTGGATAAATTACGTGCTGTTATTGGCTTAACAAGATAACATGAACGTGCAGTAAGAATTGTCTTACCGCATGGCTGTGACATCATAGACCAACTAACTACCTGATCTATTAATATTACTATGCCTTGACAGTACTTAAATCAACCAACAAACAATGTTTTTTCATCTCTGTCACTAGAATTACAGAACAAATAGCAAATATACTGTGGTATTTAGTCAGAGAGTAGAACAAAGTAAACTCTGAGGTAAGCAGCAGCAGTAACACTATTCATAAGCCATCTGAAATCACCACGCAAGTCTCACTCAGCATGCATAACATCTATGCAGCAGCTGCGTCTACTTATTAAATACCCCCTTATAAAACTGACTAGTGAGTATGCAATGTTTAAATTATACACAACAGATACATCTCAACACTACCCTCTGATTTCAGAAACATATTTGAAACAAAATTAATTTCTAATCTCTTCTGACATAGTCGTTGGGCTTTTAAACAAGGTCAGGTTTGGCATAGAATTCTATTGTGACCAACTCTGAGTCCCATGTGAATAGTACTTAAGACCTCTCAGTAAAATCTGACATGTAATGTTTTAATTGTCCACCAGGTGTATAGGACTAGAATAGATTCTACTGTAGTTGTAATGTGTTAACACCAGTGGTGTCCATTAATCATGTTCAGTTTTGCAAATATATAATCCATTGGTGTTTTCAATAGCTTTAGAAAAAAGTACTAAAGCAGAGAGTCATTTACAAAAAATGTTTTAGTTGCAAGGACTCAAGATTCCCCCTCCTTTGAACCAATTGTGAGGCAAGTAGACATGGTTCTTCTTCCAATACTAGGAAGTTATACATGTTTAAGGGCTTATCTTTTTTCTTCTTTTTCAAACAGTGTTTTTGTTTATAGACTCTCTGTGTCAACAGTAGAGCTCATATTTTCAAAATGGTTTTATAATAAGGCCCTTCCTAAACAACAGCAACAACAAAACCTAATTCAGCACTGCAACTTAATAGTGCACTGCAGGTGGCTATAGAAAAATTAGAAGTGGACTATTTATCCATTTTTCAACATCATGTCTGTGAGCATTATTTTTTTTCCTCTGGCTTGTCTTGGAAAGGTGGAATAGGCAATGATTAATTTAACTTGGCAGGGCTCTGATGACATAGCAATATGTGATTCATATGATTTCTTATTAACAAGAAAAAGCAAAAGATCAAAACAAAATTACCATATTGCTGTACATGAAAACCTTAAATTATAGCTCATGGGCAGATGCTGATCCTAGCAATAAAAGTGTTCACTTAAGGCAGTGAAGCCCTTTGACTGTCCATAAGCCATAAACACAGGGATATGCTGCAGTGTCAAAATGCTAATTGAACTTTGAACTGTTATTCACAGTCTGTTTATATTATAAACTTAAAACCAATTATTCCAATCATACGAAAACCCGAAGGGTACATTTTATGCTGTGAAGAACTACACTGATCAACTGTGCTAATTACCCTATTTTGACCCCATTGATCTAATCCCATGCTTATTATTCCTATATCTCTTTGAACTGTGCTTACATGGTATAAGATTTACTAAAGAACACTGTCTAAGCTAAGGGAATCTTCATTATTTAATGAGATCCAGTAGTTTGCTAAAATGAACTATTGTAAATGCAAAGCATTTAATTTATTGCATATACAATTCTACGAATAGCTTAAGGAGATATGTTAGTGTACTCATTATGTTATTAGGTCTCATTAGCATCTGGAATACTTGAGCAGACAACATTACCTATCAGATTTAAAAAGCAAAAACAAAACGTGTATATTTTTTTAAGGAATTTATAAAAATAATACATTGGAATCGTCTGTAGAGATTTTTTTTTTAAATGCATTTCCAAATCCAAAGATGGTACTAAGTAATTTTGTGTATTTTATTTAAAAAAAAAAAAAAAAAAAAAAAAAAAAAAAAAGCTGTAAATTCAGAATTGAGCTATCAGTATAAAGAACAAGATAAAGACCATGCCATATATCAACATTACGTACGGAATAGTATGTAACATGAATTAACATTTAAATGTTTAATCACAATTTGATAAGTGATTCTCCATATACATGTAAAAATCTATATGTGACATACAAATGGATGCATGGATAGACACCCCCATCCCCAGAATCTAGTATTATTTTACTAAATAATATTTATAACAAATTTCACGACAATTGGATAAACGGCACTCCAGATATATTGAAAAGTGTGACATGTGAAGTACATACAGTGCACAGGGATTATAAAGGTCAGCAATAACACGCAGTATTATTGGACGCTGGTTGCTGTTTTTTTGAAGTTCTGGGTTTCCTAAATGCTAATCTCATGCAGCCTGGTCTATTAAATCAACAGACAGCAATCCTCATTAGCAGTCTTTTTCAGTGCTGTCATCCAGACAATTTCTTGTACTCTGAGCTTCTTGATTTACCAGCAGTCCTGTCTTAGTGGAAGACAAATATGTCTTCTCGTTGTCTTTGTGTCTTGAAAGGTTGCACCACATTATTATTATTTTTTTTTTATCCTTTATCCAAAGACTAGAAGTCTTCCCTTTGTACTAAATTAATATATCCTGCCTGTAGTAAGAATTATTAATCATCCTTTTGCATGAAGTCTTCAATTATAAAGCTGAAGAAATGCTTGAAGACAGCTGAATATAATGTATAAAGACAAAATAACTTGAACATCTTTGCCTTCTGAGAGACTTCAGTTGAACTACAAACCATCTGAAACCTAAATGGAGCCTGTGTTTTGGAATGTCATAGAACAGTAGGAAAACCTAAAAGCTGCAGAGGTGTTGTGCAGTAAGCACTTTTTTTGTCAAACTGTAATCTGCTGAAGCAATTCAGTGCATATAGTTTCATGTTGATACCATATAATGTTAGTTTACCTACCGTAAACCTGGTTCCGTGAAAGAGAAGTTGGCCACCAAATATTGTTTATAGTATATACGCCTGCCTATTGGTAGGTGTCACTGAGCTCTTACTATCAAAGCTGCCGATAGGGCCCCTTCCCTCGATGACCTGCTTGGTCCTGCCTACCGAGGGAATATAATCGTCATGCAGGGAAGGATCTGTCTCTTTTCGCGATGAAACTGTGATGATGACGGATGTGACCTTGCGGTTTGTGGCCATCTTCTCTTTCAGGGAACCAGGTTTACGGTAGGTAAACTAACGTTCTCTTTCAATTTGAAGATGGCAACCAAACATCATTTATGGGAAAACAAATACGAAAACAGTACTCGTCCTATCCACATAACATCGCAATGCCTGAACCGGACAAAGGAAATTCAACTTCTTATCCTCCTCTGAAGTAAACGGTGGTGGATGAACGGACTCCAGTTCCACAGACTGATTCATGTGGAAGGCTGTAACCACCCTGGGGAGTAAAGCAGGGTTTGTATGCAGTGACACTTTGCTACCATCATCCCAAATATGCATGCAGGAGCTATGCACAGACAGCGCCTGCAGCTCACCAACCCGCTTCGCGGAGGTGATAGCCAAGAGGAAGGCTGTCTTCATAGACAGATACTTCAACTCAGTGGAGTATATAGGCTCAAATGGGACCTGCGTGAGAGCCTCAAGGCTCCATTCGGGGAAAGTAGCCCTCCTGGGAGGGCGCAACCACCGAGCACCTCGGAGAAATCGGTAGCCAGAAAATGCGTGCCCGAGGACCCAGAGTCAACAGGGGCATGGCAAGCAGAAATAGCCACTAGGTATACCTTCAGTGTGGAAGGTGATCTACTAGCTTCAAGCAGATCTTGCAGGAACTTACAGATCTTGCCGGAGCCGTCGGGACCTGCTGCCTCTCCAAAAGCTCCATGATCTGACCGATCTGGGCTTTCATGTCCATAATATCCTGCACCTTCTGAGACTTCTTCACCCATTTCGCCGTAGACGATGGGGATCGGCTGCGGGTGGACACAAACACCTGTGCATAAGGGACTCCCCGGAGGGGCTCTGTGACGGGTCAAGAGGCGTGGCTGGGAAGGACCCGCTATGGGGGACGAAGAATGCCCTCAGGCAACTGGCAAGCACTCGGGGCTGAAAAGCCATGCAGATGCTGCAAGAGCCTTGTAAGGCTGAAGAGGCGTGTTCGGAGCCTAAACGCCGAGCACATATGGTATGCCTGTCTTCCTGCAGGATGTTAGTCCCACATCATTGCTGGGTTGCAGAGTGTGTAAGGGGTGCCTACAACGGAAATGCGTGCAGTAGTTGCACTGACTACCATGGTACTAACACACCGCGTGCACAGTGTACCATGCCTCGCCGGATACCGTGCGCACGACATGCACTGAGCACCACGCCATGCGTACTGTTTGCACCGTGTGCACTGCGTGCACAGAGCCGTGTGTACCATGTAGCACTGAGTGCACTAAGCATGAGGAAACAGGTACCGTGTGCACCGAGCAACGTGTGTATCACTTGCATCGAGTGCCGTGCAGCGTCGGCGCACTGCCTGTATCGGGTACTGTGAGTCAATGAACACCGTGCGCACCGTGGTACCAAAGTAGCACTGGCCAAGCGTGCATCACGTTATTTAGAAAACACCGGACACGCATAGCGAGCAGGTGCTGAAAACAGTATTAAAAATAGAAAAAAGGCTACGATTTAGCAGCTACTGATTCTGTGAAAAGCGGCAAGCCAGCTTTCAGCACGAAATACAAGGGAACTAGCAGCAAGCTCAATGCAGCGCTTTTTAAGTAATAAAAAGGGCTCAATGCAACACAGAAGGTCTTACCGTACCTATCTGGAGAAGTGAAAAGAGACAGATCCTTCCCTGCATGATGATTATATTCCCTCAGTAGGCAGGACTCAGAGGTCATCGAGGGAAGGGTGTCTATCGGCAGCTTTGATAGTAAGAGCTCAGTGACACCTACCAATAGGCAGGCGTATATCCCATAAACTATTTTTGGTGGCCATCTTCAAATTGAAAGGGAACAGGAAATTTTGGCTGGTATTAAATTTGGTGGATTTGCTACCTTGGTGGATTTTGACAGTTTTTGAATTGCTGTTTTTCACTTGGCACATTCACAAAGAAAAAGTTTTGTATTTCTACTTTTAATTTAAAAAACATTCAAATACATGTTTATTTAATGAAATCTGTCTTCTAAAACAGTATCTCATTTACAGTAACTCGTTATAGCATCTACAGTGTCACTGCAGCAACTTGGATAAGAACAAATGCGGCCTTCTAAAAATTAGTTATTATTGCAACGTGTGAAAACTTTAACAATCAAGCCGAAACAAAACTGCTTTAAATTTAAAATTATTTAATAGACTTGCAGCCACTGGCAAAATCAACTCATTTTTATATGGTGCAGAACTAATTTATTTTAACATATTGTTTAGGGACGTTGCGATGCCTGCACGGTGGGTGTCTTAATAGTAGTATCTACATTGAATCGACAATACAAATCCAAAGCAAATTTGCTTTTGTTACAGACTTTCTAACAAGTCTGGAATAAACGATTTTGGCCGTTACAGTACTTAATTAACCCCTTGTGAAAAAAAAAAAAAAAAAACTGCTTAACTTAAAAAAGAACAGTCGTACAGGTTCCACAGTAGCAGGCGCAGTTTACTCTGCCTGGGAGTTCCTGATCGCATCATAAATTCCAGATGTTCTAAATCCATTGATGTAAATGTCTGGTCTGCTTTAAATTTTTTAAAGCAAATTGGCTTGATCACACTGCCATTCTCACAGTCACTTTGACATCTGACACATTCTTTCCCTTGCCCAGCACTTCTTTAACCTGGCTGCATACCAGTCTGTCAGAGGCTGCGATCACTCATTGTATGCCACGCTGATTGGTGGAAGAATTATTGGCTATCCAATTAAAACAGCCAATAAAGCCAAAATAAATTCCCTGCCAAAATTTATACAGTATCTGAAGTCAAGTGCAATTTTGACACATGCAAGGGAAGAGGAACTTTCCACAACACAGCTGGAGGGAAAAATTCACCTCGAGTTGC
The DNA here is from genome assembly GCF_017654505.1 of Polyodon spathula. NCBI lineage: Eukaryota > Metazoa > Chordata > Actinopteri > Acipenseriformes > Polyodontidae > Polyodon > Polyodon spathula. Next base: position 32,789,218 of record NC_054537.1, on the reverse strand, counting down.
TGGTGGTAAATGAAAGTGGCACTACAGTAAATATTGGTAATACTGCTGCTTCTTATTATACAATAGTAAAATATTTTCAACCCTTTGGAACGATGTAGAGATAAAATGAAATGTAGAAATGCCTGACAGAATGTTAATGAGGTTGTATAACTGTAATTGTAAAATCGATTGTATAAAAAATTCAGATCAAAAGCCCACGATTAACTGAAATATTATGGAGTGGAAGGCTGAAAAGAGAAATCTGGGTGGCATGTTGATTCAGATCTTGCATTTGAGAAACACATTAGGAATATTGCCAAACTGTTCGCATTCTCTGCCGGATGCTGAGAGACGGATGCAGGCTTTTATAACAGCCAGGATGTAATGTAATACTCTTTTCTTTGGTACTTCAAGTTGTGTTTTATCTCAATTGCAGCTTGTGCAAAATGCTGCAGCCAGAATTTTAACAAGCACAAAGAAGCATGAACACATAACCCCTGTGTTAGCAGCCTTACATTGGCTTGCTATATGGTGATTTTAGGGCCCTGCTTCTAACTTATAAAGCTTTAAATGGCCTTTGCTTCCCTATATCCAAAATATTTGCTGACCTCATATGTCCCTAATTGCTCTCTTAGATCACAGGATGAAAGTTTGCTAAGTATTCCCCGATACAGAGAAAGAAAGCAGGTGGAAAGCGTTCAGTTTTAGAGCCCCTAAATTGTCAATTGATCTGCTACGATTTGTAAGTGAGGCACCATCTCTCGCTGATTTTAAAGTAAGAATAAAAACATATTTTTAAAATGTAACATATGTATTTTAAAGGAAAAATGTATCGACCTATTTTTTTTTTTTTCAAATGTAGATTTTGCTTCTGCTTTTTAAAGCAAGATTAAAAAGAATTTTTTTTTTTTTAAATCAATTTAATGTATGTGATTTAAAGGGCATTTTATCATTTTTTTCTTTTACTATTTGTCAGAATTGTTTTGTGTACACGTTTTATTTTTTTTGCTGTGTTTGTGTAAAGTGCTTTGTGGTGATTTATTGCAAAAGGCTCTAAAGATTGATAGATTGAAGTTCACTGTTCTAAAAAGTGGTCCCAGCAGAGAGCAGTTGGTAATTAAGAAAATTTACTTGAGGTAATGGCGATTTATATTTTTTAAAATAATAACACTTTATTATTCATGTAAAATGTTTAAAAACTGTCTCATTTTTGGGAAATCATTTAAACTGTGTTGATGTTGAATGGAATATTTCATTTGTATATTGTATAAATATGTAACACGGAAACATCAAATAATGCAAGCGGTGTGCTGATATTTGTAATCATACTCATAATTGCCCTTACAAAGTATTTATTGGCAGGTAATAAATAAATCCATTCATTTAATGTGTTGATTTCAAAACAAGTAAAGCTGTCCTCCCCTCAGCTTTGCAATTGAGTTCCATTCAATGTTAATTAACTCCTTCATTGAATGTTTTAAAAGCCAACTGGAAGCATGTTTTCTTTCATTCGGGGCACTGACATTTCTACAGGTCCCTGGTAGTAAAAATAAGTTGTTAAAAACAGAAATAACAGTGCTTTGAAGAATCATTTACCTCTACTCACAGCTACCTTTGAAAGATGATGACCCCCTCTGCTGCTCACAATGGAAAATTACAACACACAGTGCTTATTTGTGTTAAAATTAGACCAGTGTAATGCTATTTACTTTCACAGTACATTCTAAAATATTTTCTGTTGTTTGTAGCTAAGTACTGAGAGAATATAAAATATACATTTACCAGAGATTAATCCTTTTTAATGAATTATTTATGATGCTTGGAATTAAGATACTGTCACCACTAATGTGTGGTAAATTTAGGTAAATTCATTTTCCACAAACCGTTACTACACATGATTAATTGATGCATACCAGTTGCTATTTTTCAATTAGCTGCACACAACACTAAATATCCTCAAATTGATGTTTGGGCTAAATTTAGTGTATTCGAAATTTCTCATCAGCATGGATTTTACAAGAAATTCCATTCTTTATTAAAAAATACTGCTTTGAAAATGCTTTGAGATTGTCATTGTAGTGTATCCTTAACCATCACAGAATTGTGTGGCATGTGCATGTAATGAATTGTACTGTAACCACAGTGTAACTACATGTAGTTAATGTTTGTACCTGAATTTCAAAGTGAATCCAAGCTTACTCTAAAGTAACTGATGAAGGCATTAGCCAAATGTTTGTCTACTTGCTAGACTTGATTACAGTAGCACAGGTTAATTTTACTAAATCTTTGTCAAATATGTCACCTCATCTGTGTTACTTTTATGTACTGTAGTTACATGAGACATGTGTAATACAGTTTTAAGTAGGATAGACTGAAAGGTTTCTCAGCTACAGTACCCTGATGTTATTTGATTAAGTCTTGCATCATCCTATGGAATTAACTAATTTTGCTTCATAAAGTTGAATGAAACCTGCTGAATAATATTACGTTAATATATTGAATGACATACCGCTTTGTAGTTTTCCATATACTAAATGAAAAACTGACAAAAATTGAAAAATGTGACATGTTGAAACATAACATGAAATACTGTACTACGATTATGGCTTCCGGTCAACTTTTTCAATATCATTTTGTAGTTTATTTTGTAGATTACATGATGTTAAATAAAATATCTAAATAATGTTCATATAGTTTTTTTTTGTTTTTGTTTGTTCTTTGTTTTGTTTAAAGGTATGTCTCAATCCTAAACTTCTATATGATGCAAAAAAAAAGTGCTTCAGCTTTTATTTGGATAATTGCCTTTACCTTGTTTTAATTTCCCATTCCTCTCCAGTTTCTCTGAGATACGAATGTACCAGCTTATATAAAAAAACCTATATTCTCATTTTATTGATCATTAATGAATATTTCTGTATTGTGGGTGTTGTTGAGTGATTGAAAACAAGACATTTTGTGTTTGAATTGAAAGTGATGGTCTCAAGGAGTCGAATGGGTCAAAGTACATATATTTTCCTCTGGAGTCTAGAGCAATTATCACTTTTTGACGTCGCTTCTGCATTATTATACCTTTTCCAAATGGCTCAGGATGTAAATATAGCCTTCGTCCATGTAAAGAAAAAAAAAAATATGCACACACACACACACACACTGCTGTGCAAAAGTCTTAGACATGTTGCATTTTTCTACTCTGATGCTTTATGAGCATTAACAATTTACTCAGTTTTTTACTATTATAACAACCTTGACTTGCATAAAGAAGGAAAAACATTGAGTGAAATAGCTCACATCACTCAGTTTTCAAGGTGTGGTATCTGAAGCACAATCAACAAGTACAGAGAAACATTATCTGCAATTGACAAACCCAGGACTGGAAGAGACAAAAAGCTGTCTAACAAGGATGACCAATACTTGAAAATAATATCCTTAAGGAATAGAAAGACAAGCATTGAATTGACAACAGAACTGGCAGAAGGCAAAGACAGTCCATCAAATCAACAGTCCAAAGCACATTTGATCATTGTTATAGCCCAATTTCTGTGTTTTTGTGCATATTTTACCCTTTGGTCTTGTTCCTCTTTGTTAACAGAGTGAAGAGCCCGGCTGTAAGTCATATTCCTGAAAAAAGGTACTATATAAAAGTATAACCTAAGTTTTGGTTTGTGTGTGTTTGTTTAAAACTGTTTGTATGTTTTGTATGTCATGTAAACAGCTTAGCTGTCCTGTGTGTTGGTCAGGGACCTACATCATAAATGTTTAGTAAGTGCTAGGAAGAGCTAGGTTTTGTTTATTTTGTTTTTGTATAATAAAAGTGCACCTTGGGTACTAAACATTCAAGTTTTAGTTTAGTAACATCAATGGGCCCTATTCACAAAGCATTAATGATGTTTGTGTAGTTCATGAAACCCTTTAACTGTTTTAGAGGGGGATTTATTTGATCTTAGACTAAAAACACAAACATAAAGCATATTTATTAGATGCCTCCATTAACAGACATTGGTCAGTCGATTAACAACACGTCCAATGAATAGCGAGAAAGGGCTAACAAGATATCTTACCTCAATCCATTTGTCCCTGTTGTGTGTCAGAGTTCACCTCCTCCTCCCCATTGTCAGCCGTGGTATCAGACCCTATACAAACTGTGATTAAGTAGCCAAACTACACCTACCTCATAGTTAGAGAAGAGATAACTATTGGATTTGTTTTATATCTATAGCTAGATTAAGAACAGGTTTGTTTTACTTCTGGGAAGCAGCAATATAATTGAACAGCCACACAAAGGGAGGTCCACAAGTTGCCATCAATTATAAAACATTTATTATTCCAACAGTTAAAATCAAGTTTTAAAATGAATCAATTAGCAATCTCATAATACATTAATTTGTAAAATATAGAAAAAAAGAGAGAGTGTATATATAAATGGGAGTCCAGATAATAGGCAGTGTTTTTCCCAGGGTTCAACAGTCTGTAAAGTCCGTCCGTTCAAATAGTCCAATCCAGTGGAGTGTATGAGAAATGACTACAACAGATGTTCAGAAGGGGGAGGGAGCATGGCGAAAGCAGGAGACAATCTAATCATAATTAAAAAAAAAAAAAACACAACCCAAAAAAACGCAGTACTTTCAGTGATGAAATAAATAACCCTAACCCTAAACCTAACCCTAACTATTAAAGAAAAGAAAAAAAAATCCAAACTTAAAACAAAAAAATAAAAAGGCAACACTTGACTTTTAAGAGGGAAGTAAACAAATCCCTCTCCCCACTTAGATAATAAAAACTGTGACTGAGTCTCCTGGCCTCCAGCTCTCTCAGCCTTGCTCTGTGGTCCCGTTGATCAAGCTGCTCCACGGATCCAGCTGTCCGCCTCCCTGTTAGTGTGAACGAGCTCTGCTCGTCCCTGCTTCGGTCAGACTTTATAGTTGCAACCCAGAAAAACCCAACCTGGAAAAGACTCAAGCAACCACACATCCCAGCGTATTGGGTATCTACAAAGTCACAAAAATAAATACATGTTCTCTGTCTGTCTCCTGTCTCCTGTCTCACTTTTGTCGCTTTTCTCTTTTTTGTTCCTGTCATCTCGTTCTCCCCCCTCAGCTTTTATCAGTCACATATTAAACATAACAAGGGAATTTTAACCTGTTGCAGGTCATCCAGTTAATTATTCAATTGTATCAAACAGGTGCAAATTAAAACGAATAACATATATAAAAAGACATTAAACTCAATAATCGTATGGCTTCCCTAAATTTAGCCTCTCCACTATCAGCAAACTAAACTATGTGCAGGGATACCTCAAAGGGCAAAGGCCAAAGATTTAATGAAAATATGTAGAACGTATTGTCTTGTCTAAGCTTTAATGAATGTTGTCATTTCTATCACATCAGTTTTTTGTTGATTAGCGCATTTTTCCTTGATACAGTATGCACTAGTGAAATCCTGGACTGTTGTTCACATTCTGTCTTTAAAAACATCATAACTGCCACTATACTAAAACAACCATAGATTCCAGGGGTTTAAAGCCTCAACCCAAAACTACATGAAAAATATTCAACTACTCTACTAGTCTATATTTAAAGTATGTCCTCTGGGTGGTGCTGTTGTCCAGTATATAGTCATGTCAAGTCAATGCAAGAGAGTATCCTGCTGATGGCACAATGTAATCAAGGCTACTTATGGAGCTTTCTATTAGTCTTTACAGCAGCAATGGGTAATGCAGCAGTATCATAGGCAGCCCAGAGGTTACATTTGGTACACTTGAAGACATATTCGGATTGGCTTTAAATATGTATGTATATAGGTTTATATGAGGTTTAGAAAAACATTAAAAGGCAATCATGTAAACTATGGTATGTATTATACAATTAAGAAAGCATATACCACACTTACAATACAATATGCATTCTGTAATATTTAGTTACTTAAATCAAGTCAAGTATACATTTCTTATCTTTTCTGGATTCCATGCATCAAATTTATTTATACATTAGTATTATAACATTTTAAAATGCAGCAACAACTACAGAAGGTATTGAAGAGTTGGGTACAATTTCACTCTCCAGGTAAAGAAGAAAACTTCCTGAAAGAAAGTTTTGCAAATAATATATATATATATATATATATATATATATATATATATATATATATATATATATATATATATATATACAGTGGCTTACAAAAGTATTCAGACCCCTGACCAATTCTCTCATATTACTGAATTACAAATGGTACATTGAAATTTCGTTCTGTTCGATATTTTATTTTAAAACACTTAAACTCAAAATCAATTATTGTAAGGTGACATTGCTTTTAAGTTGGGAAATATTTTTAAGAAAAATAAAAAACTGAAATATCTTGCTTGCATAAGTATTCAACCCCCACACATTAATATTTGGTAGAGCCACCTTTCGCTGCAATAACAGCTTTAAGTCTTTTGGGGTAAGTATGTATCAGCTTTGCACACAGTGTCGGAGTGATTTTGGCCCATTCTTCTTGGCAGATTTGCTCCAGGTTGTTCAGGTTGGTTGGACGACGCTTGTGGACCGCAATTTTCAAATAGTGCCACAGATTCTCAATGGGATTGAGATCAGGACTTTGACTGGGCCACTGTAGGACATTCACCTTTTTGTTCTTGAGCCACTCCAATGTTGCTTTGGCCTTGAGCTTGGGATCATTGTCCTGCTGAAAGGTGAATTTCCTCCCAAGCTTCAGTTTTTTAGTGGACTGAAGCATATTCTCTTGCAGTATTTTCCTGTATTTGGCTCCATCCATTCTTCTTTCAATTGTAACAAGATGCCCAGTCCCTGCTGATGAGAAGCATCCCCACAGCATGATGCTGCCACCACCATACTTCACTGTAGGGATGGTGTGTCTTGAGGCATGGGCAGTGTTAGGTTTGCGCCACACATAGCGCTGTGAGTTTTGGCCAAAAAGCTCTATCTTGGTCTCATCTGACCACAAAACCTTTTCTCACATCGTAGCTGGATCACGTCTGGCAAACTCCAGACACGCTTTCAGATGGTACTTTTTGAGTAAGAGCTTATTTCTTGGCACCCTCCCATACAGACCAGTGTTATGCTGAGCTCTTGATATGGTTGACTGGTGCACCATTACTCCACTCCCAGCCACTGAACTCTGTAGCTCCTTCAAAGTGATTGTTGGCCTCTCTGTGGCTTCTCTCACAAGTCTTCTTCTTGTTTGAGCGCTGAGTTTTGAGGGACAGCCTTTTCTTGGCAGTACCTGGGTGGTGTGATGCAGCTTCCACTTCCTGATTATTGATCCAACTGTGCTCACTGGGATATCCACAAACTTGGATATTATTTTTTACCCTTTCCCTAACCTATGCATTTGTATTACTTTATCTCTAACTTCTGTATAATGCTCTTTGGTCTTCATTTTCCTTCAGATTCACAGCCTTACCAATGATCCTTCAACAGTGGGGTTTTTATCCAGAAAATGTGACAGCAACTTTAATGGTTGACAGGTGGAGGCCAATGGTAAGGTAATTGTGTCCTCGTTAGGGCAGTTTCTTTCCTGGGAGCAAACTGGGAGCTTCCACAGCACAGGGGTTGAATACTTATGCAAGCAAGATATTTCAGTTTTTTATTTTTCTTAAAAATATTTCCCAACATAAAATCAATGTCACCTTACAATAATTGATTCTGAGTTTCAGTTTTTAAAAATAAAATATCAAACAGAACGAAATTTCAATGTACCATTTGCAATTCAGTAATATGAGAGAATTGGTCAGGGGTCTGAATACTTTTGCAAGGCACTGTATATATATATATATATATATATATATATATATATATATATATATATATATATATATATATATATATATATATATATATATATATACATGTTTGCTAGAACTTTCTTCAAAACTGAAGACCTGAGATGTATGGAATTATTTTGTAGCTATAATCAAAAAAAGAATACAGTTGTTGTCAATTATGATTGCTGGTTATAAATATAAGCTCTAGAAACCTAATAAATTTATTTAAACACAATTATTTTAAAACCTAGCATGGTTTCTTTTAAAATTAAATTGGCACAGATCTACAAAACATAACACAATTATTAAAGAAGTGATAAAGAAGGCTTTTAAGAATTGTTTTTATCCCCACTAGCTTAGCATTAGTGTTTTGTGAATTAGTTTCCCAGACATTTATTTTACTTGGCAGATGAATATTTATGCTACCATAACACTAGGCTGTTAGGACCCCGCTAGAGCCTCATGCTCATCTGACTAGATTTTGGGGGCAGGCTGGGTCCTCTGTTCTGCTGTACAGGAGATTCGTTTTGACAGGAATGTTGAAAGGCTTTAGCTCAGTCAAAGTGACAACGTTTCCAGTAAAATTATTAGGTACATGCAGTAAGTGCTAATGAGAGGGAAGAATAGCTATTACATTTTTAGAGTTTCAATTAGTGTACAGCCACTTAAAGGTTATTGATTCACACCAAATCAATATGGTTATTGATTCACACCAAACAAAAAAATAATAATAATAATTTTCACATACTGGTAAGTTGTATTATTACAACATAAATGTTAATTTAAGTACAATTTTCATTTTGCAGAATTCAACTTTATGCTTTCAGCTAACCATCTTACAAAGTAAATGATCAAACTGTAAAATAAAAATATAAACATGTATTTTAGCATTCAAATATAATGTTAAATTAACATTATAAAAATACATCCTTCGCAGTATACGTCATCATCTAAAAATTACAAACAATAATGCAGAACTTTACTTTAATAAAACACTTGGAAAATAAAGTCCTGTTAAGGACTAAAAACATTTCAAACTAAGAACTGGAATAGTGTGTACATTTACTTTGATCATTTAAAATCCCGCTTGACATAAGAGACGCTACTTCACTAAGGAACCTATGGAATTGAATACTATCTCACACTTGAGTGTAATCTCTGTGAAAAAAAAAAAAAAAAAAGAAGTTATCATGGTTACACCAAAGTCACCTCTCACATCACTAGGCGTCGCCAGGTACAGGATTCCTGCCCCAGCTATAGTTCTCAGACATTGGGCCACCACATAAGAGACTTGACTAGGTTGAGTTTCTTTATTCATACCATGGCTGCTGTCACAGCAAGGTTAACGTGAGCCCCACTGATGTGCCCAAAACACTGCACCATGTTTTTTTTTTTAATGTTTAGACAATTTTACACTTACCATGAACATTGTTAGCTTTTGTCCAACATAACTTGCGTATATTTTCAGTTTGTTTGTACAGGTAGGCTATATTTGCGCAGGATGAATAACACTATGTAACACAATTTTTGTTCCTGGGTAGTAAGTGTTATTTCCTAATTGCTTATGGCTCAAAAGTATAGAAAATGGCTATTATTCCCCACAAACTTTGCTTTTGTGACCAGGACAGTGATATTAAGAAATTTACCTATTTCCAATGAGAAAACGGTCTTTTCGTTCACATAAAGTCAGAAAAAAACAACATATGAATCCAAATTAACATGTATTTATACTAAAGTAATACAAAAATGACTACAAAAGATTTAGAAGTGAATATTTTTTCAGGATTATGGTTATACTGTAAATCACTTTCATGAATCAGCCCCCAAATGTAGTCTCCCATCATGTTCTCATTATACTGTCCTTGGTAGCGGCGTTCAAAGTCCAGTATATCCTGGTGGAAGCGCTCGCCTTGCTCCTCCGAGTACGCTCCCATGTTCTCCTTGAATTTATCAAGATGAGCATCAAGGATATGGACTTTGAGGGACATCCTACAGCCCATTGTGCTGTAGTTCTTCATCAGACTCTCAACCAGCTCTACATAGTTTTCATCCTTGTGATTGTCCAGGAAGCCCCGAACCACTGCGACAAAGCTGTTCCAAGCTGCTTTCTCCTTACTAGTGAGCTTCTTGGGGAATTCATTGCACTCCAGGATCTTCTTTATCTGTGGTCCGACGAAGACACCGGCTTTGACCTTTGCCTCAGACAGATTAGGGAAAAAGTCTTGAAGGTACTTGAAGGCTGCCGACTCCTTATCTAGAGCGCTGATTGTTTCATAAGGCCCAATTTGATGTGCAGTGGTGGCATCAGCACCTTCCGGGGGTCCACCAGTGGCTCCCACTTGACGTTGTTCCTCCCCACAGAGAACTCGGTCTGCTGTGGCCAGTCCCGCCTGTGGTAGTGCGCCTTGGTGTCCCTGCTGTCCCAAAGGCAAAGATAGCAGGGAAACTTGGTAAAACTGCCTTGGCGACCCATCAGGAATGCCACCATTGCAGCCTTTTGATGTCATCTCAGAAAAATGCAGATATGTATCCACTTAGGCAGCTGAAACTAAACTGAACTGGTGGGCTTAAGGCCCCTGTATTTATACTACTATTTATATTACTGGAAAGTTCTAAAAGTTACTCCAAGTTTACTCAGCACTGAATCTATCTGGAATGTTCTGGAAAATAGGTAAATTTCAAAATATCACTGTCCTGGTCACAAAAGCAAAGTCTGTGGGGAATAATAGCCATTTTCTATACTTTTGAGGCATAAGCAATTAGGAAATAACACTTACTACCCAGGAACCAAAAAAAAAAAAAAAATTTGTTACACTGTGTAATTAGTGATGGTTCCAAGAAACGACAGAACATCCTGCTACTTCATGAAAAATGTAGGCTCTTACAATAAGACTAATGTCTCATCACAGTACCATATTCATCAAAAGGGTATGTTGAAACTTGAAGCGGAGTGGCACATTATGTCTCATGTGGGAAAGTTGGTGAGGTTTAATACACAGCTAATGGGGGAATAGCCCCCCCCCCCCCCCCCCCCCCCAGAGAAAAAAAACATGTCAAAACGCGAATAAACCGGGATTAGATTGCATGAACTGCCACTTTTCTTCTTGATTATCATGCAGTTCAGATACACATAGACAGCTAGACAATTCTCAAGTGAGTAATGAGAGTCCACAAAGCAGAATTTGGAACACAAATTTACTGGTTTCTTACTCGATGCTCAACTAAAGCCCCAGCACAGGTTTACAGCAATTAGACTGTGGTTTGAAATTGATGTTTTTTCTGTTCTGTACACCTACGGTCTATGCAAAACCCCAAATGCTGCTGACAGTACTTTAACCTGAGGTTCTAAATTTGCAGGACCTGTGTGGTTTTGTACAGTGCAAATACAGTACAGTAAGCAGCTTTTTCTTTGCCATTCAAATTCAATATAAAAGAACATAAGACATGTAGCAATGCCAGAATATTTGTTGTAGACACTATACTGTTAAATCCTAATCTATCAAAATATCATTTTAACAGTGATGACAAGGGTGATTGCATATATAAGTATCTCTTTTATATTGATACATTGCTATAAGGTTTCCCTATGGAGGGGGATCAGAATACTTCCTGGGTATCCCTGCCTTTCGTAAGAGGCGACTAAAAGGGTTGTGTCAGGAAGGGCATCCGATGTAAAACCATCTTGCCAAAACCATGGTTGCAAAGAACACAAATCACATACCGGGTCAGTCGGGGCCCGGGTTAACAACGGCTGCCATTAGTGCTGTGTCCCTACAGGGTACTAATGGAAATTATGCTACTGTGGGGAAAACTGTACAGTGAAAAAAAGAAACAAGGTGAAGGGGCCTGAAAGGAATGTTAAGTCAATGAGAGTGGGGAGTTGGAATGTTGGTACCATGACAGGGAGAGGGAGAGAATTGGTTGAAACTATAGCAAGGAGAAAAGTGGAGATCTTGGGTGTGCAAGAAACCAAGTGGAAAGGAAACAGCTCAAGACACCTAGGAGAGGGATACAAGATTCTATACGCTGGAAAGAGTACAAAAATGAATGGAGTGGGTGTGATAGTGTGCAAAGACCTAGCAGACAAGATAGTGAGGGTGGTTAGACACTCAGACAGGATTATCAATGTACAGGTGGCCTTTGAGAGCGGGTTGTGGAATATCATCTCTGTATATGCACCACAGGTAGGAAGACCACAGGAGGAAAAGGATAGCTTCTTGGAAGATCTCGAAGAAGTGGTTAGCAGAATCCCAGGAAATGAAATGGTGGTAATTGGAGGAGACTTCAATGCACATTTAGGAGAGAAATGCCCAGATTATCCAGATGAACATGGTCAGAGAGGGCTAGGAGAGAGAAATGAAGAAGGAGGAAGGCTACTAGAAACACTCCAAGCTCTTGAATTGTTTGCAGTGAACACAGGGTTTATGAAGAATTATGAGCAAAAGGTGACATACAGGAGTGGAGGCCATGATACCCAAATAGACTACATATTAGTGAGAAGAACTGATAGAGCGAAAGTCTAAGATGCTAAAGTCCTGCCCTATGAGGCTGTTACCAGACAACACAGGCTACTAGTGATGGACATCACAATATTGAAGGAGCGAAGAATAAAGCAGAGAAAATGCCAAGCACGAACAAAAGTGTGGAAACTGAAAGAAAACAAAGTAGATTTCAACAGGCTGGTGAGAGAAATGAAAAACAACACAGAGGAAACAGAGGAGCCTTCAGTTGAAGAAAAGTGGACTGAGATGAGTCACATCCTAGAAGAGGCTGCTATCAGGGTTTGTGGAAAGACAAGAGGAGGCAGACCGAGGGAAAATGAAGAGTGGTGGTGGGATTTGGAAGTTCAGGAAACACTGAAGGAAAAAAAAAAAAGCATACAAAGCACTGAAAGATGGCACTGGCGAACTACAAGAATATAAGAGACTAAAGAAGGTAGCAAAAAGAAGTGTAGCAAGAGCAAAGGAAAGAGCCTGGAAAGAATGATATGAGAAACTTGAAACAAAGGAAGGAGAGGACCAAATCTACAAGATTGCTAAACATAGAGCGAGACAGAAAAAAGATATTATCCAGGTGGCAGTACTCAAGGATGGAGAAGGCAGAGTCTTGATTAAAGAAGAGCAGATCAAGCAAAGATGGCTGGAATACTTAAAAAACCTGTTAAATGTAGAAAATGAGAGGGAGAACTTAATGGAGGCAGAAGTAGTGTGTGGACCAATCCAAGAAATCTCAGTAAAGGAAGTGACAGAAGCTATCAAAGAGATGAAAGTGGGCAAAGCAACTGGACCATCAGGAATAGCAGCAGAACACTTTAAGAACCTCGATGAAGAGGGGATTCAGTGGCTGACGAGATTGCTAAACAATATTGCAAAGGAAGAGAGAATTCCAGAAGAATGGACAAAAAGCAGTATGGTTACCATCTACAAGGAGAAAGGAGACCACAAAGGTGATCACACAACGGGGAGAGACAAAAGAGTTTGAAATCACAGTTGGAGTACACCAAGGATCAGCACTAAGTCCTTTCCTTTTTATAAACATTATTGACACACTGACAGAGGAGGCAAGAACAGAAGTGCCTTGGGAACTCATCTTTGCTGATGATGTGGCACTGATGGCAGATTCAGAAGTAGAACTACAGGAGAAAGTGTTCAAATGGCAGAGGAGTCTGGAAAAGGGTGGACTGAAAATGAATGCAGAAAAATCTGAAATAATGGAAATGGAGAGAAGAGGAGATACTATGACCAATGTTGAGGAGACAAATGGAGGAAAACTGAAACAGGTTGATGGCTTTAAATACCTTGGATCAGAGCTGGTAAAGGGAGGAGAAACACTGGAGGCAGTAAAACAAAGAGTGAAAGCTGGATGGAACAAGTGGAGAGAAATAACTGGAATAATCTGTGACAGGAAAATTCCTAGAAAGTTAAAGTGCAAAATGTACAAGACTGTGATTAGACCTGTACTACTATATGGAGCTGAATGCTGGGCAGTTGGAAAGAGGGAAGAGAACCTGATGAGAAGAACTGAAAAGAGGATGTTGAGATGGATTCTGCAGATTTCAATGAAGGATAAAATCAGAAATGAAGAAATCCGTAGACGATGTAGGGTGGTGGATGTGGTTGAGAAGATGCGAAAGGCGAGGTTACGGTGGTATGGACATATCATGAGGAGGGACGTTGAGGAAGTAACAAAGAGGGTAATGGAATTTGAGGTGGAAGGTAACAGGGGAAGAGGCAGGCCTAGAAAGAGATGGACAGATTATATGAGAAAAGATATGGAGGTATGTGAAGTGAGTGAGGAAGATGTGCTCGACAGAGACAAGTGGAGAAGAGCAACCAAAGCAGCTGACCCCAGGACAGTCTGGGACTAGGGCTGTGAAAAAGAAGAAGACATTGCTATAAGGTATATAAATTATGTTTTATATGCTTTAAATCATGTAGTAGAATATTGCAGTGGAGGTAAAAAAGAATTCATGGAATCACTTTTGTTTAACAAAATCTTTAGCGTGACTGTGTGCTGTGCTCTACCTTTGAATTTTAAGCATCTCTAATTGTAAACGTAACGTTAAAAATACTTGCTCTGCATTAATGGTTGCAATTTCACCAATGCCACTCCCCCCCACCACCACCACGACCACCACACACACACACTCCGTTGACTTGGCAGAATCGAATATTATTTAGAATTATAAGATCATTACACAGGGTTCTAAATAACATTTCATTACAATTCATAACTTTTTATGCACACAGGTAAACTTCAGATGTACCTATGCAAGGCATGAACAACAAAGAATAGAATTGGTATCTTTAATAAAATCAGTGTTGTATTCTCTATAGCAAATCAGGAATGCTAGCATATAACCGTGCTGTAGGCTTCCACAAACACCAAATCCTATCTCTTGAAATTGTTTTCAGACTATGCATTTTGGGCTATTTAAAGGGATATGACAAGGAAGAGTTGCTTCAGAAAACTGCTCTCCCATTGTTTTCTAACGATGGAACTCCCTTGTTCAAGTAATGTTGTTGACGACAAGCCTCAGGAGTTCCATTATTAGATTGTAACATGCTACAGCAATGTCATTATCTCTAAAATAAAGTAGGGTTCATTCACAACTTTACTTTATAACAGACTACATACCGGACTACAACACCTACTACATAAATGGTTGATTTCACAGACAGGGTTCTAATAGTAATAGGTTTGGCTTGTCACAATTTTATTTTCAGACTAATAATATCTGGCAAATGACAACCGTTATTGATGGTACAATGTACAAGATAAAGCAATTATTAATGTTTTTTTTTTTTTAAATCAGCAGATCAAAGTATAACTGTGCTGTCATCTAAATCCTGATGTTTGTAATTTTTTAGTCAACATATGTCTCATATTTGTATTTTAGAGCAGTCACTGGGTATTTAATGCACAGTGTATGTTACATTATAAACATTTCGGTATCCTTTTAGCACACTTGTACTTGGAATATTTTTTAGAAGGCCAATGATTGGATGGACATTTATAATTAGCTTCAGTCAAGAGGTATGGATGTTGTTAAAATTGCCAAATCATACTGCAATTTACTGTTAAATGCTTTGCAAAACTAGTACAAATTCAAAAACTCAGTTAGGCCAACCCAATAAAAATGAACACAGCAGTTTATTGACTGATTGGTAAAATGATTAACATTACTAGCTTTACAAATAGGTTAAAATCATTTATTTAAAACCGACATTCTCAAAAGCCTCAAAAGAAATAAAAAATTAAAAAATACTATAGCTTTGGGAATAATCACAATATATTAATATAAACAAAAACAAAACTATGTGGTACATAACTATAAACACAGACCAGTGAACAAACACAAATCTGAAGAAGACAGACTTGTTAAAACATTTGTTTACTGACATATATAATAGTTTATTTTAGTGTTACAGAAGATTTTGTAACTGCGTGCTTGAGGCTGTGGAGAATGTAATCCAACTTTTATTAATACCTTTATGTATTACAGACTGTCATTCTATAGATCCCTCAATGCTATGTAGCCCTGTACTGCTTGAAGCAGACACAGGAGTATTTACTCATGGGTGTTCAAACGATTTTGGTAGAGGTATTGCGAAAAAAGTGTCGCAAAATACATGAAACAATTACAATAAAACAGTGCTGTTTTGATTATACCCAAAGCCTTGTATAATTAAACAATAGGTAGTCCAAAAGATAGAAGTTATGGGTCAGTTGTCTTTCTGCAGGGGACAGTTGTAGCATGTAGTGGTTAACTACTGAAGATGTAGTCCTTTCATCAGTTGAATGTCTGTCTTTAAAAGCAGGAAACTTTAGATCCTCTGGAGCCCCTATTAATCTTAAGAAGTGGTTGGCATCTTCTTCAAGTGTCTCAAATTTCCCAATAAAATCATAATTTATTATGCAGGGAAAACATAGGTTATTGACTGTCTCCCAGTGAATATCCATACCCATTGGACGCTGGGAGTCCAACAGATACTGCACAAATTCTTTAAATGTAACCCCTGACCCGGTGGTCAAAGCTTCTTGGGTGGCATTCTTTCTGTACATCTTAATAATAGCTTTTCCAAAAACAGGGTGGTAGTAATTATTTGGGTGCTCAAATTTGTCCCGGAAGGCAGACACCAGTCTTTCCATTGGGTTCCTGACTACAATGACTTTGGTGAAAGAGTCAAGGCGCTCGTAGATACCTTTAACATCAAAGTTGTCCAGTTTATGGAGGTGCTTCCCATAATGCACTGCATTATGGGAGATCTTATCTATTGAAGGAGCAAGACCACTCAGAACCATCAGTGTTCTCTTCCAGTTAGAACAGCCTGCTTTAGGAACCTCACAGTACAGAATTTTGTGTTTCTCCTCCACGTATATTCGGGATACCATCTGGCTGAGATTAGTCGTGGGTTGTAGGTTGCCATTGTACTTTTTGCAGAAGCTTTGAAGAAAAGATCTTCGCTTTGCTTGGACCTTGTGCATCCCTATCCACTGTGAATCTTCAAACAGACTGTTGTTGAGTGAGTTTGGTGATTTGGAAGGATTTAGTTGGTGCACAATTTGTTTTAGGAGAAAGCTCTGCCTTTGCTGCTGTTCCACCTGTCTTCTTTGAACATGACCAGTCTCCTTGTTAAAGGTGTAGATGTTGTGCTCTGGGCTATAAGTAATGTCTCCATGTGGCTGACTGATGTTTCCGTGTATCCATCCAGGGGGCTTGTTTTCATCAACCCAAGAAGCAATGCCCTGTTACAAACAGACAAAATAAGAATTAGGTATTGGAATATGAGCACTGTAATATTGCACATGCAAGTGACAGAAACATATGATTTTATACTGTCAACTTTTAGACCTTTCTTAGCTGATTTGAGATTCAATAATGCCATACTGATATTGTCGCTCCTATGAGCGACGCTGTGTTTGGAAATTCCATTTAAATAGAATTTTCAAGGAACAGCCAATAAAAAGGCATGCTTATAAAATGCATGAAGAACACCTTAAATAAGGAAATTATACACGGAAGGTTTTGGTACAAAAATATAGGCATGTGACACCACTTGATTAAGAAACTGTCTGCATACTGGTTTTACAGTATCTCATTATTAAAGAAGTGGGTTGTTTTTAAATTCAAACTTTTCCATTAGTGTTATCAGCAGTAAAAGTCGAACACAATGAACATGAGGTTTGTATAAATCATTAACTGGCTTTCTTCTGTCAAATTAAACAACACTGCTCACCATCACACATTTAATAATCATGAGATTATTGATTTTACAGTAACAGGGCATAACTTTAAATAATATGGCAATAACATGGTTTAAATTAGAGAAACAATTATGCATTTATCCACATCTGCAAGTGCAACTTAAGGCAATATTTGAATTGTGATTCAATCTCAGCAGGACACCTAAACTGATCTAGAATCATTCTGGCTTGTCCTCAAGTTGTGAGCAACTTTGACATTAAAGTTATTCTACACCGATCAGGCTATTCCATGTTGATTGCTCTGCCAGCAATTGGTGATGACAGATTGGGCCTGTAGGTGAAGTTGTAGTTGCTCTAGTCTTGCCTCTCACAGCTGGGTCTACTGTTTATGTGTAAGAATGATAGGGATATAGGTTGAAAACATATTAAGAAACAAAAGAATATTTAAATATTGTTGCGTTTGGTTTAATAATCAAAATCAGTTTTATTGTCAAAATAGGGTTCGGTAGTTGTTTTTACTGGAAATGTGCTTGTACATTGTAAACGTATCAGTAGATTTTAAAAACGTCAAAAAGTGACAGTTGGTACAGGCTTTTATTGAAACTTCTTCTCCGAAAGATTTGTAGTACACAACAGAAAATAAAAATGTTCAAGTGTAAGCCATAATTAAGGTATGTAATACATAATTATTAAATGATGATAAAATAAAAACTATTACAAACAATTGTCCACATAGTCATTTTAGAGAGAATGGGTTTTGGTTTTGCTTACAGTTTATTTGCGTTTGAATGCATGGTTGATTTTTATTTATAAATATGATTATTTTCTGTAATTGCTTTATTATGACTGAACTTTAACAAAACAAATAGGAGCTGAAGCAAAGACTGGAATTAATTCAGCATTTACAGACTTTCTGGTAAACTATTAGGGTGTAAATGTATTTCTTATTTATTGATTTCAATCTTAAACATATTCAAGTTTTACAATTATGTTTGATATCTGTGCCTGAATTATTTATATAATGGTAGACATATTCCAATTTTCAAAGCTGTTAAGAAACACAATTTTAGCTTTAGAGGTGAATCACAGCCCAGATCTTTACCAGTGCACTGCGGTGAAAAAATACTGTACATACCCAGCGTTTATTACTTTTTTTTATGTGTCAAAACTATTTGATACTTAACATTCAGTGCGTTTACATGGCCATTAATATTCCACTAGTATTCGGAATACTGAATAATCCGAATGTATAGTCCACCATGCAAACAACATATTCGGAATATGAAGAGGAATATTCCACCTCTGCATATTCAGAATATTGGAGTTGGCATATTCCACTAGTATGCAGAATGCTAGTGGAATATAAAGCCATGCAAACAGCATATTCTGACTATGAAGCATAACCCACAACAGACACGCGCAATAACAAATACAGCATTAAACATGAATGCACGCACGAACAAACGCGGCTACTTTCAGTCTGATGAAGAGACAGACTTTTATTAAAGATCCTAAAACAGCTTGACGGCAAGAAAAAAACATGTGCATAAGTGTTTAAAAGGATGGCAGAAAAAATCATTTAGGGGGATTTGAGAGAACTGTGGATTAAGTTCATCATTGCTGTAAAGTTTTAAAAGCACAGTACTATAAAGCAAAAAGCGAAAAAAAAAAAAAAAAAAAAAAAACACAGAAGTGGGGCAAATCTATAATTTTTTCCTTACTTCAACATTATGAATGACATACTGGGTAATCACCCTTTGTCTTCACCGACCCGGTGTAGCATGTGAAAGTGTATCCCATGAGGTAGTGCACCCCTTAAGCGCAACAGTGTGCCTTTAACATGTACAGGTCATGCGATATAAGGGGAGACGACGGAAAAAACTCTGAGTTTAACATTTTAAAACTTAAAGAAGAAACAAGCACATGTTGTAAGCTTTTCCCACATCTGCACCCTTGCTGTAAATGTGTTTATTCACACAACATTTTACTTGTATTAAAAAATTGACGATAAGTGTATAAAAAACTACATGTTGTATTCAATGTTTTATTAAGTGGACTGGCTCCATAGCTACAGCCCCAGTTCTCAGAAATCCTGCTATTATGTCAAAATGAAATATGCTGCCTGTAAGTGTAAAAAAAGTGGTCAAAACTGGTGGTCTGAATGGGCTAACACTGCTTCTAAAACACAGAGTAACTAAGAAGCACACAGATGTAGGAAATCTGTGTGCTGACTGACACTTACTCACAAGTGCTTTTTACTGCATATAATTTATTATATTTTAATATTTTGCCAGAAGACATTCATTTG
Source organism: Polyodon spathula (assembly GCF_017654505.1). NCBI lineage: Eukaryota > Metazoa > Chordata > Actinopteri > Acipenseriformes > Polyodontidae > Polyodon > Polyodon spathula. The sequence continues at coordinate 32,769,443 of NC_054537.1, read as the reverse complement.
TTTGTTTTATTTTAAAGAATAGGTGTAAAGAAATGTTTTAAAGCTATAAAATTGAACCTTATTATTAGTTAGATTAAATAATGTTACTCTGTATTTCTTGACATTCGTTTGTCTGAATTTGATAATTGGAGTCAATATGGAGGCTAGGGTTACCACTGTTAATTGCAGTTTGGGTAAGAGCTACTCTCTAAAAGCTCCACTATGCAATTTTTTTTTTTTTTTTTTATTTACTCCTTCGCAGGATATGATTTCTGAGCATCTATATGTAAATAAAGATCCCCCCCCCCCCCCCCCCCCCCTCCCTCCAATGGAGGCACATTTACAGTATTGATTTCCATTGGATTTTAGCTTAAGTCTGAGTTGTTAATGTAAACGAGGCTTGCTCATGTCTCAGTCCTTTGCAATTTAAAGTATCTCCAAAAAAATCCTCTACTATAGACCCGAGTATAGGCCTGCCTGCTGCTGCTGCTGGAATATTACTGTGGCATTTACCCAGTCTCAAGTGGATACTATGTAAATGTTCAGTAAGCAATTTCCTCAGCTTCCAAGGTAATGCTGTCTTAAGGTCAAGTAGCAAACCATTTACCAATTATTGCTAAATCATATCATGCATGCAGCATATTAGTAAACTGAAAACTAATAGTAATCCATGTAATGACAATTGCAATTAAAAATACAGCATTTCAAGTTAAACACAAGGAACAAACGTACCTGATACCTGGGCACTTGCTCCAGTTTATATTTTAACTCTGAAATAGAAAAGACATAAGATTCAGTTAATTGTCACTTGGCATTCTTTTTTTTGTAGTTAATTCATTGGGGTACAGTAAGGCCTACTCAATGTATTTTTTACTCCTGGGATATTTTTTTTTTTACTTTAATGTGTTACACAGTGTAAAATCTTGCTGTAAAATAAAGGCACACACACAGGAGCCACGCCCCCCCTGCCCCTGCTGCTATGCTGTCTCTGCCTGCGTTCTGAGCAATATAATGGCTTTTATTACTTTTTGAAAATGAACGAATATCCGAACGAATATTTAAATTACACGTGAATATCCAAACACGAAGAATCCCATGTTTGTCCCAGCACTAATATCTTGCGGTAAAAGTTTGCACATTGGCAAATCTCAACATTTACTGGTAAATGTCAGCATTTACTAATTAAAGTGATAAATGTCCAAAATAAACATTTACCGAACAACCAAGTAATATAGATTGCATTTAACAATGTTATATTTAATCAAACTACTGCGTATTTGGAGTACAATGTCCTTCAACACCATTGTGAATTCTTTATACGCAATCAATGTGTTGGTAGTTCTATATAAATGAATCACAATAATGTCAGTACCATGTTCAACTAGTTTAAATTGCTCAATTATGCATTGCTGTAAGTATTAATGATTCTTGTGTTAATAGAAAATGTGTATGCAGTCCTAAATATATTCAACATTTACGATTATTTTGTTAATTGACTACTGTGCTCCCTCGCTATAACGCGGGTATCGGGGGACACACAATATGAGCGTTGTAACCGAAGAGTGTTATAAATGGGGGAGGGGTGGGGGCGCCGCAGGACACATAACACACATCTGACTAAAATGCAAAATCAAATAACTGCCCCTCTATAATGCACATATAGTGAACAAACAATCTAACTTTCCATGAATTACCATGCATAAAGCACCATGTCATCAACGCTATATTTTTTATAAAAAAAAAAAAAAAAAGGTAACATTCGCACTCGTGGATCATTTTAATTAGCAGTTTTTAAACTATAAATATCCTGGCTAAACGGTGGGTGGGAATTCAGTTTGAAGCGAACCAAGTGTGAGAAGGAGAGGGGAAGAGGGAATGGGCACGCCCCAGGTTCGGCTGCTGGAGAGTGGCTAAAGCAAAGCTGAAGCCTCTCGTCTCCTGGAGAAAGCCGCAGCTCCTCTTGCAGCAAAAAAGTAAACACATTAGGAAACATAACCATGTAATAGGCTTAATATTTATTTATTTATAAAATTAATGCTAAATAAGATGTCTGTGTTATAAAGTGCCAACGCAGCTTTTTTTCAGTTCAGATACTGTATCAAAAGGGAGAGACAGAAAGGGAAGTTCGACTGAGATTGTTTATAGTTTGAACAACATCTGTACTGTATTTACTGTAGAAATATTGCATGAATCACTAGTATATGGAATTGGAGGACATGCTGTAGTAGCGGTGTATCCAAGGCGCGTTATAACTGAGAGCCTTCTAGCAAGGGAGCACTGTATAAGCAGGAAAAAATACAGTGCCTATAGAAAGTCTACACCCCCTTGAACTTTTTTCACGTTTTGTTGTGTCAGTACCTCAGAGTTTCATGCATTTAAATGAGGATTTTTTTCCACTTATCTACACACCATACTCGATACTGTTAAGGGGAAAAAAGGTTTTATTGAGAAAAAAATTATATATTAAAAATACAAAACTGAAAGATCATAATTGGATAAGTCTCCACCCCCCTGAGTTAATACTTGGTGGAAGCACCTTTGGCAGCAATTACAGCTGTGAGTCTGTTGGGATAGGTCTCTACCAACTTTGCACACCTAGGTTTGGCAATATTTGACCATTCTTCTTTACAAAACTGTTCAAACTCTGTCAAGTTCCTTGGGGAGCATTGATGGACAGCAAAATTCAAGTCATGCCACAAATTTTAGGTTGATTTAGGTTGGGGCTCTGACTGGGCCACTCAAGGACATTTACCTTTTTGTTCCTTAGCCACTCCAGTGTAGCTTTGTTGTGTAGGTCGTTGTCATGCTGAAAGGTGAACTTTCATCCCAGTTTCAACTTTCTTTGAGAGGGCAGCAGGTTTTCCTCAAGGACTTCTCTGTACTTTGCTCCATTCATTTCCCCTTATATCCTGACAAGAGCTCCAGTCCTTGCTGATGAGAAACATCCCCATAACATGATGCTGCCACCACCATGCTTTACAGTAGGGATGGTTTTCTTTGGGCGATGCACTGTATTGGGTTTGTGCTAAACATAATGCTTTGCATTTAGGCCAAAAATTTCCAAAAACTTTTGCCACATGGCTGCAGAATCTCCTGAGTGTTTTTTTGCATACATCAAACGGGATTCAAGGTGAGTAATGGCATCCTTCTTTCCACCCTACCACACACACCAGATTTGTGAAGTACTTGGGATATTGTTGTCACATGCACACTTTGACCAGTCTTGGCCATTTAAGTATGTAGCTCTTGCAAAGTTGCCTCTTGGTAGCCTCTCTGATCAGTCTCCTTCTTGCTCGGTCATCCAGTTTGGAGGGATGGCCTGATCTAGGCAGGGTCTTGGTGATGCCATACACCTTCCACTTCTTGATAATCATCTTGACTATGCTCCAAGGGATATTCAAGGCCTCTGATATTTTTTTTTCTACCCATCCCCTGATCTGTGCCTTTCAACAACTTTGTCCCAGAGTTCTTTTGAAAGTGCCTTGGCACTCATGGTTGAGTCTATGCTTTGAAATGCACTACCCAGCAGAGAGAACTTACAGGAACTGTTGAGTTTGTCCTGAAATCATGTGATTCACTACAATTTAACACATGTGAAGGCCACTTAACTTGGTTTGTGGTTTTGAAGGCGATTGGTTACACCTGATCTAATTTAGGATTGCTATTACAAGGGGGGTGGATACTTATCCAACCAAGCTATTTCAGTTTTTATTTTAAATTAATTTTTTACAGATTTATAGAATACTTCTTTCACTTGGAAGTTGTGGGGTAGGACGTGTAGATAAATGAAAAAAATATTTTAATTCATTTTAATTCCATGCTATAAGGCAACAAAAGATGAAAATTTTGAAAGGGGGTGTAGATTTTCCATAGGCATTGAACATTATTTGAGGATATACCTACATTTTAATATATGTCATTATATATGCAACATTATATACTCACACTCAAATGCAAATAGTGGTATGACTTTCTTGAAGTCACTACAGTGAAATACTGACCACCATGGAATTTTTGGCAAGCCTGATAACAATATTACTGTACTTGCAACCCCCCTCAATCTAGCTCTATGGTGTAACATTTATATTTTATTGCAGGGGCGTAGCTAGCTATAGATTTCTAGTGAGGCAAAAATCAATTTCTTGTTCATGTTATGAAAGTTCATCTTATGAAGCCTGAAGACTATTAATGCAAACTGCAAAGCAGTATAAGTCGCTAGCTCTTTTCAGCCAGTGACCACCTGGGATGATGTTTGAAATTTCGTGACCCATATATTTAAAAAAATTCCCAGCAATACCACACCAACCTAAAATGACCCTATTCACACTGTCAGAAATATCTTCTATTAAAAGAACAAGAAGAATATAACTTATAAACATGAATAAGTAAATGGATTTATACCTTCATTGAGAGACATGCGTTTAGTTTACTACCATTGAAGTCAATGCTGAGACTGGTGACACTGAGGCTACAGCTAGAACCGGTAAAACTGGTGCTGCCACTGCTAGGACTGGTAAGGCTGGCACTGACACTGCTGGAACTGGTAAGATTGGTGCTCCTACTGCTGGGATTGGTAAGACTGGTGCTGCTACTGCTGGCACTGGTAAGACTGGTGCTGCTTCTGCTGGCACTGGTAAGATTGTAAATACTAATGCTAACACTTTGTTTCATCTTTGAGTATGTTCAGTACTGAACTGTCCACTAAATAATATACGGGACTACTCACTGCTCCAGGGGCAAAAAAAAACAAAAAAATGGGATTAGATCCGAGATCACTGGAGTTGGATAATGAGAAGGTGTTGTACTAAGCAGATCTGGGTCAGGCTCCACAGATCCATAATCTTCAATTCTGGAGCTACACACGGCGTAACTAGGGAAACTAACCAATGAGAAGTGAGCGAGGTTCAAGATTTCAATACCTTGGCTGTCAAATTTGTATCCAGCCTCAGATCACAGTAATGCTATGAAGAAATGAAAAAAAAAAATTATAATATAAAAATTTTTTGATTCTGCCACTCTAAAAAGTGAAAGTGGGCATATGTGACAGAGAGCGAATGAATCTGAGTAAACATTCTCCCTCCCAACTTGTGAGGGTGCTGTATGACAGGAACAGTGTGCCCCGGACTGGATGGTTTGGCAGTTCACTCCAGGGTCATTTGGAAGTTGGCCATCCAGAAAGGGGTCGGAGTCACAAAACCAGAAGTCATTGCCTTAATGCGGTAGGCGATATGTCAATCGAGGATTGGAGGAAAAGCGATTGCAGTCGCTACTGAAGGGGGCGTGACTGAGGGTATATCAGGGGATTTGACAAAATGATCAGTTCCTCTGTTATGTTTATGCAAAGACCGCTGGAGGAGTGTAAAATAACCATGAGTGTTTCATCCTATTGGTCTATTAACTTTTGTTAGTTGTCATTATATACAGCTAAATATCCGGGAGCTGTCGCTTTTAAGCCAGCACCAAACCAGGACTGCACTTCACTACTGTTCACCACTTACACTGAGACCACTCATGTTGAACTGTGATCATGTTGTGTAAGTGTCACAGGATTATTGTTGTTATTATTTCGGGACTGAAATCCTCATGGGGTTTTGGCTGGGCAACTACACATTGGTGTGTATTGCCAGCCTTATTATTTATAAAGCAAAAAATAAAGCTTTCATTAACTGTGGAACTGTGTTGGGTTGTTGTTCTGCGACACTGCATCACCTCTACACCTGCACACTGCAAAACACTTTACACAGCACATTATTAAAAAAAAAAAATCTACAGATATATTTTTGTACTTTTGTAGTCCTTGAAAATGAAAAAAAAGATGCATGCTATACGTACTGTTACATGAACAGTCCATAATCTTTTTGTGCACTAAGCTGCAGTACAAAGATCTGTCAGTGTTTCTCTAGTGGAGACCAAGGCACACAATACACAAATATCCTGAGTACACAACCTATGATCTATATCTGGGGTCTGCAGTTTTTAAGGTATCTTCTTCCACCATCATTCCATCTTACTATTCTGCAATGAAAAGTCATCTGTCCAAATTATTACGCTTACAAATAACACCTGCTGGATCTTGTCTTACAATAGTCCTGTATAATGTTTTTATGGCATAGCTATAGTCAACTTCACAATGTAATCCATCTCAATGTGTATACTTATCTTTGTAAAGATCAGAGTTATGTTTTGTGGTATGAATTAAAACCAAGTTTTAATTCCCTGAATCCTCATTTGTATGTTTTACTTATATCAGCATATATAAATGAGGCCATCATTTTTTATTATTTTTATTTATTTTTTATTTGGCTGTTTTCATAATTAGTATTTGCATTATTTATACTGTATATGCACTGTGAATGCAATACACACAGTTCCATCTCTGGGTCTAATAAACACCTTTTTGTTAATTTCATATATAACTTTTTAGATTGAGGAAAGCAAAATGGAATGTTGAATTATGGTATATTTAACAACTACTAAGTACTACTACTTAACTGAATGAAGAGAACTGTTGAACTGTTGTAGCTTTGAATAAAAATTTGAAATTTAAAAAAAAAAAAAACCTACTTAACTGAATAAATTTTCTTTCTTAAACAAAAAGTAATATATATATATATATATATATATATATATATATATATATATATATATATATACACATACAGGGTGCCTGCTTGTAACTGCGATAGGGAAATCAATGACCACTTTGTCGCACATCTTTAAGCAATTGCAAACTGACAGTTTTCAATCCACATTCACTGTCTGTAAACACTTCAATAGCAAGGGATTTATAGACTGGTACATGATCCCTCCAATCAAAGATCATGATACATGCAGCATTCACATCACAATTACATTGTTTGAAAATATTATTATGTGATGCAACAAGGATTAGTAGAAGTGAAAAAGCATACTGCCTCTTATATTAAAAAAAAATAAGCACTCTGCTCCTGATTAATGAGAGAGGACTCCTACGTGCAAAGTTATTCTACCAACAATGGAGCTCTGCAAAAAGAGAGTGGAAAATTTCATTTAGCCTCTCCTAGGCAAGCCATTTCTGACAAAATAGACCTCTGTAATACTTTTTCATATATGCCTTCTACCATGATAGGTACAAATTGTGCTGTCAGGTTGCATTTCTCTCATAGAAGTGGGCACTTTATCATGGGCGGTGGAGGGGGGGGGGTGTGTCTTTTCTTTTCAAGAGGCTTTTTCCACTAGAAACAAAGATTAATGAACAAGGTTTTCATTGTAAGCATGAAATTGTTTTTTTAGCACTTGGATTTGGTTTATTTTTTAACAGGTTGGTTTAAAAAAATGATAAAACTAAAACTTAATCTGTACATTGCTCAGTTGCTAATAATTGAAATATGTTTTTTAGGAGTAAAGCAAAAAAGAAAAAAAATCTAACAGTTTAATTGGCAGATGCAGTAAATAAACATGTAACTTTTAAGAATTAGGCATTACATGGTGGAATTATACAAAAATGACTTGGTTACAGTAAATCTTTTAATGGTCCCCAAGACAAGTATGTTCTTCATTCTTCAAGTTCTATCCTTCTGTGCTTTATATGGTCTTTCCTATTTGTTATGTAGTTATAATAAAATTTGCTTGCCAAGAGAACTGGATAATATGCTGTCAATGCCTTGGATATATTTTATTTGCAAAAACACTGCATTTATGGTTCATTTCTGTAAGAATTTACTGTATGTAAACCACAAGCCTGTTCAAATCTGCAGTTCAAAGTAAGAGATTGGAGGATGGTCTCAGAAGCCAATATTATCTTGGTTTTAAATCACATTACATTCCCCCTTTTATGGCTGATTTGAAACCAGCTATGCACCAGTACATTTTAACTGTGGGAAAAACCATAGAGATGTGTAGAAAAATCTCGACATGTCTAATATAGCAGAAAAGGTCCATTCACAGTAACAGATAACATAACTGCACAAAACTGTCCAATTAAGCTTTACTTTGCTACTGCAGGTTTGACCTGGTCTGCCATCTTCTTCACATCTAACCCTGCAGAGTAATTAAGGAACCAGTATCCTTTCATACTGGATAAAGACCCTGTCTCTCTGTTCTAAACTTCTTGATAGGAACACTGCTCTTCCATGTTTGTAATAAATAATCCATAAGGATTAAATCTTGCACTTTAATGTTATCAGGGATGACATGTTTTTACCAGATGCGACCAATCAGAAATAATATCCGAATGAACAGAGTGAATCGTTATGGTATTTTTAGAAGAGATTGTATAAAGCCTCGAATATGGTTCCAAGAGAGCTTCTTTTTACCAATACATAATCTGGTTGACTGCATCAACAGAAGGGTACATTTGATTGATATAATGGAATTTGGGATGCTTAAAAGTGCACCTAATGGCTCTTTGTCTGAATGCCTCAATCAAGTCATCATTCATATTCCTATATATTTATTACAGGATGAATTTACTAACATTGAAGTATAGCCCTACACATTCACAGTCTATCTATTTTGTTGCATTAGGGACAATTGATGTGAATACAAAACTTGGTTTCTAACAGTTTTGCCTTGGACACAAACACAGCATGATCTGATGGTCAGATTTCTAGAAATAATCATCATCTGATTTATGACCAGCATACAAATAAAAAAAAGAATAAAAAATATAAAAACTATTTTGAACAGTCAGCACTGCAGGGTATGAAAGCGCTGTTGCGCACATTTTAATTATAAATAAAAGGTTTCAACAAATGAAAACACTTTTATAAAACAAAACGGCACTGTGGACAAAACAAACAGACACACAAAACAAACACAGAACAAACAAGTATCATGCTGGTATAAAACCAGCACGGGTAGCAATTGTTATCTTTGAGTTTAATTTCTCTTTTTACCTCCTAACTCATTCTGCCTCTGAACACAATAACCAAGTTCAGCTAAAATTTCAGATTTTTGTATTGTGGCTGAGGGATTAACTGACCTTCAATTACCTAGTTTATCCCCTGACTACATCCGGCACGGGTTTGGTCAACAGCCAGTTTATCAGTAATCATTCGCTGTTGACCACGCATTCTCACGATTTTAACCCTATCTAGACTGTCAAACAATAATAACAAAACCACTAAACCATACATTTTACATAATAATTCAACAAATAATACAAAACACAGGGGCGGGGTGTAACCTGTCACAGTGACACTTAATGTCCTTTATATTAATGGAAAATCAAAGATGGCATTTTCTTTAAGCAAAAATGTTTGTTGAGCCATAAAGCACAATCAGCCTTTCTGTGTCTTAGCAAGCTTTAAAAACAATTTTCAATCTTTGACCACCAAGACCAAAAAACTGCTTACTCATATAAACTGCAGATAATCTATGCTTATGTAACACAGTCACGTTTCAGTGTGTTAATTTTATATTTCGTTTTCTTTGTGTGTTTTACTTAATCACATTATTTACTTTTACATTGATTACTGACTTTATTATATTATTTTGTCACAATTTTGGGTTGCGGTGCACATGAGAATAGCTCTTTTTTTTTAAACAGCCTCAATAATGGGACTTAAATTGAATAATCTATAAAGTGCAATGATTGGTGGAAAAGCAACTGGTCTGTTTTAGTTGTTACCCTTATTTCTTGTAATTGGTTTTATTTATTTTAACTACTTAACTTGTCTTTTAGTGTTTTGTATTGTAATTGTTCTACTAGGGGATCTATACTAATCCCTAATTCTAGTGCCCTCTAGCACCCCTGTCTGTAGTGGGGGGTATTAATACTGCACATCAATATCTGCACTCAGAATTGGTGATACAATTGGACAACTTGTGTAGGCTAAAAGCATAAAGTAGCTGAGGCACCTGCAAGAATAAGTGGGATTGGGCAGTGGTCAGTTAACTCTTATAGTTGCTAGCCCTATTTTCACAGGGTGCTTTAGGGCTTATAATAAATTGTAAAATAATAATACTCCCATTGGTTTTTGGTGTTATTATTATTTTGTATTTTGATTTAAGCTTCCATTGCTCCCTTGTATCCCTCTGAACAATACAATAAAAACAAACATTGTTTATATGTGTTGTCTCCCTCTTGTCTAATAAGTCCAGTGCCAAATAAAAAAGAACCTAAAATCAATTTTAACTTAATCTGAAGGTGGTGCCTTTGGTGGCGTAGTACCATTTAATAATATTTTTGTTAACATTTCGCCTTCCTACACTTATATAGTTTTAGACTGTTATTTCTCCACCTCCACCTGTGTCCCCTTTCAAACTTGATCAATTGGATGTCCCAAAAACAGTTGTCTGACAGTGTTTTGGTTTTGATACAGGGGTGAATACAAGTTTAATTAACATTCTAAATGGTGTAGGTAAAGGTAACCCAAGGATGAGTGGGCACACTTGAATGTGTGGAATAGGGTTACTTGGTTACTAACCCTCCATCAAAGTCTGTAAGATCAGCTGTCTTGGATATAGCTGACTGAAACGGACTAGACATGTCAGTGAAGTGCATTCACTCTCTCAGGGAATGTCCTTACTAAATGGTCTTTCTTTATTCAACAGCAGCAATTAGAGCCACTGTCATTTAGATCAACCCCTTTAAGTTTGTAGCTGCTTCCCTGTTTTGATAAACCTTTAAAAAAATCTACTTATTCTATTATTTCATATACTATCTTAAAATGCCAGATGTGCAATATATTTTCTAAAAATTATCTTGATCTATTAATTTATGTACTGTATATCATAACATCTAAAACAAGAAAACAAACAAAAACAAGTGTCTCTAACACCACCTTTCAGAAGCACTCATATTTAAGATCACCAACTCTGTCACCAGCAAAGCAACCCCAGACCATGACACTACCTCCTCCATGCTTGACAGTGGGAACCACACATGCAGAACTCATGTGCTCACCCTCTCTGTGTCTTACAAATACTCGGCGGTTGGACCCAAATATTTCAAATTTTCACTCATCGGTCCATAAGACCGGCTTCCACTCCTCAAACGTCCATTTTCTGTGTTTTTTTTGGCCCAGGCAAGTCTCTTCCTCTTATTCTGCACTCTTAACAATGGTTTCTTTGCAGCAATTCTTCCAGTTAGGCCAGCTTCACGCAATCTCCTCTGAACAGTTGATGTTTGAAACATCTATATTTCTAGTAGCATTTAGCTGAGCTTGTATTTCAAGGGGTTAATCGCCGGTTTCACAGACTTGTGACTCGAATGAACTTGTTCTCTGATTCTGAGGTCACTCTTGGCTTGCCTGACCTTGTTTGGTCCTCATGAGTGCCAGTTTCTTCAAATCGTTTGATGGTCTTGGCCACAGCCGTTACAGACACTTGCAAAGTTCTTGCAATTTGTCTTAAAGATTGACCTTCATTTCTTAAAGTAAATACAGACTGTACAGTGCGTATTTTGCCATTTTCTGCTCCCTTACATTCAGGAATGACAAACTTGTGCCTATGCTACCTATATTTATAGTAATCATGGACCCTCACCTGTTAACAATAATTGGTGACAAAATGTTAATTAGGTAACATGCAAGTTAACTCAGAGAACATCTAACAAAGACACTTTTATACTTAGGCCAGTGTTCTAACACCGTGTTATTCACATTTCAGACTTTTAACTGACTTGAGATTCAGGCTGAAATCCCCTTGCTTTTGGTGATCATTTCATTGAAATTGACAAGATTTACATTTTCATTTAAAAATTAAATTTTTGAGTGTAATTCACTTATGATTATCAGCTTATATAAGTACACATATCATATAATGAAATATTAAGTGTTTATAGACAAGTTTATACAGTTAAAAGCATAGATAATCATGAAAAACCTGGTTTCAAGCGGGTGTACTCAAACTTTTGACTGGTACTGTAGATCATAACATCTCAAACAAGAAAACAAACAAAAACAAGTGACTCTCACACCACCTTTCAGTAGCACTCGTATTTAAAGGTTGTAAGGAATATGTCTCTCTATGCCTGCATACTTGGAACCCTTCATGTCTTTTTTTTTCTACCATGCATGTTGTCTCTATTTGGCCTCAGTTGCTGTACCTTGTGTCTTGTGATGAACACATCTTATCCTGCTGCCTGCCTGTGAATCATCCTGTCAGCCTTGCTGTTTGTCAGAGACATCACAGCAGCTAATCCAAATCTGTGTGACTGGAGAAAATAACGGCATTAAAAAAATGACCAGACTTCTAGATAGTTTCTGAGAATATGTGCCAACAGATCAAGTTTGATAATGACCTTCAGCAGGTTTCATTAACAAGTCAAGCCTTTAAAGAACCAAAACTCTTTTTATAGATTTCCATTCTCAGTCACAAGCACATGTATTATTGCAGTATTTGCATTATAAGTAATATTCAAAATCTACTATAGCCCTTCTTTCAGGGTTGCCAACTTTCCATTTTTCCAGAACCGGACAAAACCAGCAACGTGAGTGAAGTGATGGGGAGCGGGGGTGGGTCACAAAACCTGAGAATGCAAGAATGCAAGCTAAACGATCCGGTGGGCAGTTGGTTCTGTGAGTGATTTTTTTTTTTTTTTTTTTTTTTTAATAATAGATGCTCAGTAATCTGATCCCTGTAAGCAGTGAATGGTACAATAACGCAGCATACGTTTCAGTGTAGTTGACCGATAATAATAATAAAAAAAAAAACTTTGCACAGTGGACCGGCTCAGCGAGAATGGAAATACCCATAAACTGCAATGAACGGTGAGCAAACAAGATTCGCAAGAACCAGACTTTTGCTGTCCGGTCAGTGGTTCTGACTGTACACAGTATAAATTCCCTTAAAACTGGATATCTGGTCCAAAACATGACAGTTGGCATATTTACTGCACATACATACATAGCTCAAAGAGCCAGCTGCCCTATATAACTGGCTTTTTATTAAATTTATGTGTGTTGTCACAAGAAGCCCCTCCCACCACAAAATAAATCAAGAAATCTGTAAACTTTAATCTGACAATGCATTTGTGAAAATCCAATAAACCTGTGGATGTTTGCAGCTCCTACTCCGGGTGGATTGTTTTTCCAATATAGCTGCTTTATAGAACATGGAAGTTAGAAGCACGTATTTCTGCTGAGGTGAAGCAAAATGAATTTGAGAAAACTTAACTTGTAACTTTGGCATGATTAAAATACAAATACAAAAAGTACAAATTGATCAATGATTGGGGTGAAGGTGAAGGAAAATAATTTACAATTTCTATACCTCAACATTTCTGTTAGATTTTTTTTTATTTTGTTATTGATTGATTGATTGGTTGATGTGAATCCTAAGAGCAAACTGCCTGTGCTAAAAACTTAAGACCACAGATTTTGTTCAGTTTTTCAGTTATTTTGAACTTGGCTGCTTTACAGCACTGGCGTTTTTCCCCTGGTGTGTACAACTGATGCATCCATCTAACACAGGCTTTGATGAAGGCTGCGTGTGTCTCATCTGGACTGAGTTCAGCTGAGTGAAGCTAACTTGATCAGCATCTAGTGCTTTTTCAAATTATACTAAAGGTTTACAAAACAAGTACATTTTACTGTATCTGTCATACAGTAGCATAATTTTAAACATTGACAATACAGTTCTCTTTCAAGTTGCGTCATCAAAACAAAAAAAGTTTCATAGTTGTATTGCATGTCAACTTCAGGTTCGGAGTTACAGCACTGTGAGTCAATATCAGGTTCAATGAGGCGTGCAGCAATCACACAGAGCTAAGGTGGATCTTGTCAGTTTGATTTTGCAAGGAGAGTTTGGTCTCAGTTAACTGGTAGCCAAAGCTTTCACAGTTATATATTATATATATATATATATATTAGATAGATAGATATTTGATGATCAGGAAGACCGACGATCACTGGTCTGTCTCCATTCGTTATCAAGCCAAACACACTGCTCAAGAGATGTCACCAACCCAAGAGGCAATTTAGTTTCCTTTCCAACCCATGGGATTGCACAGGTTAATGCAGTCACCTCTGTGAGCAACCAGCCAAGACAAGCAACTCAGCACAAAAAAACTGCAACCCCCAAGCTCCTGATCAATGACTCAACTTGCACTGAGTGCCTTTCATTTTAAAAACATTTTTTACAACCATAACTTTTTAGGAAGCATTGATGAGGAATAGCAGAGGTGACGCAGATGAATATTTTTTCAGCTCTGAACATAACGTAACCAAGTGTCAAACTCCCTAGAGCTCCTCAGAAAATCAGAAAACAGCTGTATTCCTTATAGACTGCATAGGTTTATGCATTATATTTAAAATAAGGCATACAGTCACAGTCTTCTGAGACCATTTTCAACAAGTTGTCACAAGTCAAGTAAAACCCATTATATTTACTGTAGGATAGAAAATCATGTTCACTATTTGATTCAATTAACATGCCATCAACTCTGAATCAAAGGACTCTGAAGAGACTTAGAGGTGACAGACTTCCTGAAAGCAAGTCAAGCAAACAGAAAAGTCTCTTTAACCTAGTTTAGTATTAGATTTAAATTTCTAAAATGTTACCTAGTGGACTTGTACTTGATTTTACTCTTTAAGGTAACCGTATTCATGTTTTTTGTAATGGCTCTTATTCGAAATCCTTCTTGTCCATGTATTGTACTTACTACTTGCTCTTAATGGAATTTGCTCTTATATCCAAATACTTTCAAGTTTAACTGCTCTTAGTCATAATCGCTCTCAAATGTAATTATTCACTGTTTTTTTCTCTCATTTGAATTTGTTCTTACTGATTTTATTGTATTCTATAACTGCTATTCTCTATAATATGATACTTTGTAACAACTGTAAGTCACCCTGGATAATTGTGTCTGCTGAATAATAATAATAATAATAATAATAATAATAATAATAATAATAATAATAATAATAATAATAATTAGACTAATATATTAGGGTATATGGGAATACAAGTTATTTTTTTTTTATTTAAATCAGTTATATCAAACTTTGTACTTCATCTCTACCATTTAAACATTACAGGATCAATATCATTGTTCATCTCTAATGTATACTCATCACACTGGATCAAATTTCACAGTATGTTGGCTCTCACACGTTTGCATCTGTCTAGCTATAGACTGGCTTACAGTTTTTGTTATAGAGCAGTTGTTTTTGAAATATATAGCGGGGCCACTGCTGTTTTGAACAGCTATTGCCGAAGATTGCATCACCTAGAATTTTATGATTTAGATCTTTTATTTAAGATCATGTAAGTCAAAGAAACAAAACAATGATAAAATGTCTACAAAAGTCTACCGTAAGCCATTAATATTAGCACAGTATTTCGTGTTAGATTTTGAATTGTCAAATTTTTTGTTAAGTATATAGAAAAATACAAAGTGGTATCCAATTCATTATGTTAACGTAACATTATTCAGCAGATTTAATTCAACTATGAAGCAAAATTAGTTCTATAGGGTGATGCTAAACTTTTGGCCAGAGCTGTATATTTTAAAAGTAATAGAGCTTTCTGGTGGTAAAAGAGCGGTAGTGACATTTTATAAAATGGTTTCAAATTGTTACTTTAAGTTACTGTGATGGGGCACTCCTAGCCCTGGGTGTATTTTTGGTTTATTTTGTATAATTTGGGTTATGTATAATGGGGAAGTTAATGTATATTGGTATGTGAGCACAGGGTTGTGGGTTTGTGTGTGTGTGTGGAATAGTGGTGACAGGGAGGCAGTTAAAATCTGTCAAAACAAGTGGGAATATGGCTGGAGCTGTGAAGTGAATAAATGATTCAATGATTAATTATGGGGGCTATGTACATGGCACAGCCATTTATGGCAGAAGTGCTCACAGCCCGATGGGTTCTTCGGGGAGCTGTTGGAGGAACAACTGCCGATCCTGAAGAAAAAGAAGGGGAGTAGCGGGGGTTCCCGGAAGAAAGGAAAGAAGCAGGTGCCAGCTCCAGCACCCAAAAGGGAGGAGCCTGAGCATCCAGCGGCAATGAAGGAGGAGAAAGAGTGTCCCCCGTCCTCTGAGGAGAAGTTAGACTAGCTGATGGACCCTGAGGGGAACTCTGAGGAGGCCCTCTCAATGGCGGTCGACCTGCTGTGAGTCAGAGATGGGGAGCAATGGGAGGCCTGGGAACGACAACACCATCCAGCATTCTTCTCAGATATGGCAGCTGTAGCAATCAATTACTTGGCTGCAGAGATGGGAATGCCGCCACAGGTTCGATTCCCATCGGGAGGAGCCATGCCTACTTCACCTCCACAGGCAGTAGGCACGTCCATGCCAGGGCCCAGAGGAGAGCCACACCAGACCCCAGCGATTGGGAAAGAGCCGCATCAGTTCCCCATGACTGAGGGAGAGCCGCACCAGTCCACAGTGATAGATGGAGGCTGCCCACTGCTCCCGCCTACACTGCCAGGGGGAAACTACTTGCTGTTCTCACCTTCGTCGCCTGGGGGAGACTACCTATTACTCCCACCACCACCACAAGAGGAGCTGAATTTACCTCCGAAGGGTCAGCTCCTGTCATTGCCTCCGAAGGATCAACTGGCCGAGCCTGCATCACCATCACCTGAGGATGCCTGCTCACATCGCCTAGGGAGGCCTGCTTGTCATCACCCGGAACTTTATTGTGTCCAGCAGCAGCAGTTGCGCTGCTGGAAATTGTCGGGCTGGAGCCAAAAGAGAAGGGAGCTGCTGGCTACAAAAAGGGGGAGGAGACCACCTACACCCACAGCACCACTTTCGAAGTACACAGCCCCGCAACCTCGGCCGGAGTGTGCCTTGCAGCTGCCAGCGTTGTCACTGGTAACATGTCCATTGTCTGAACTGCCTTGTCTGGAGAAGCCAGCCTTGGAGCTGTCAGCACTTCTGCTGACAGCATCGCCGCTGCCAAAGTTGCCACTGGCAGCAGTGCCTTTGCTAGGATTGCCCCAGCTGGAGGAACTTGCCTTGGTCATGTCAGCATGTCTGCTGACAGCAGTGCTGCTGTCAGCATTGCCGCTGCTAGCATTGTCTATAGCAGCATTTAAACTGCCGGAATTGGACTGGAGGAGCCAGCCTTGGCTCTGTCACCACGTTTGCTAACAGCATAACCATTGTCAGCATTTCCGCTGCCAACATTGCCCATTGCAGCATTCCCATTGTGGGAATGTGCACCCCATTGTCAGCATGAACGCTGACAGCATTGTCACTGTCAGCCTTGCAACTGCCAGTGTTGCTACTGGCAGCATGTTCACTGCCAGAATCACCTAGGCTGGAAGAGCCTGTGTTGGAGCTGTCAGCATTTCTACTGGCAACTTTGCTGCCTGTGGGCTGCTTGTTTCCCTCTGTTCTTGGCCTAGGACTACATGCAAGACTTTTGGGGTTTTAAGGTGGAGGAGGTCTTTGAGGGCATGTGTGCTGGGGTACCGCACCCCTGAGTTTATTTTTGGTTTATTTTGTATAGTTTGGGTTATGTATCACAAGGGTGTTCATGTATATTGGTATGTGAGCATGGGGATGTGTGTTTGTGTGTGTGTGGAATAGTGGTGACAGGGAGGCAGTTAAAATCCTCCCTGTAATAACACATGGGAATGTGGCTGGAGCCATGAATTGAATAATTAAGGCTCCAGCCACCGGTGAATAAATGGAGTGATCACGGGTGAGAAAGGGGTTGGTGTGTTCAAAGGTGGAACATGAGTCGTGAGGAGGCGTAAAAGTAAAAGTAACAATTGCTATGCATGCTGGTTTTGCTTTGTATCAGCGTTTGTTTTTGTGTTCAACCTTTTTATTTAATAAAGAAACAAGGGTGTCTGTACCTTGCACCGCAGTACTTGCCTGTTATGGTTTCATTTCTGGTCCACCCAAGCTATGCTACCACATTTTCTTGTCAATAGATCTAAAATATCAGACCAACTAACAGCATACTTATTGCGCTGGTTCTCTTTTTTTTCCAAAACAGAGTGTTTGCTTGAAGGTATTGAAAGAGTTTGAGCAGCACAATGTCAAGATTCTTTTTTAACAACAGAGATGTGTATTGGTATTGCTGAAGAACACAAAGCTCTCTGTTACACTGCAGAATCAAAAAGAACAGTCTATGGTACAGTATGTTCTATCAGTCTTTTTTTTTTTAATTAATTGAAAACACTTGTGAAATACCAAATGGAGTGTGCAGTTGTAACTTCCACTAAACTTTACAATTTTCTACGGTATGTACCCCTGCTCTACAATTATTTATTGTGGACGTTCATACTCTTCTTGTTTGCTTATTTCAATGGAGAAAATGATTGCAAAAACAATATTGACCAAGACCAAACCAAAGACTTGATAAGTAATAAAAAAGACAACAATACCAAAGCTTTCTTGTAAGTGTTCATCTAACCAGACATCGACTCAGCTGAAGACTGAAATGTAATTAGTAACTTGTCAACTGATTTCATTGTATATTTGATTTACCATTGGTGTCAGGCAGTAGCAGCAACAAAGGGGCCTCTTCCTTTAATTTTAAGAAAATAAAAACTCAAATGGAAATTCAAATTTAAAACTTAATATTTTGCTGAAAAGTACTGATGTTTAGATAGTCATTTCATAATTACATATTTTTGGAAGCAGTCCTATACATATGTACATGACTGTGAAGGAAAATATGTACTACCGCACAGTTCAGATCTAGAGTCATTTAATAATTGGAGTAAACAGTGAATTTTATGATATTGAAATTGCTAATTTTACTTGGCTTTCATAACTACAGCACATCCAGTCATGTGTTATTATAAAATGGGCAATTTCAAAATCACATAATTCAGTGTTTTCTCTGATTACTAAATTAGATGTGCCGTAGTGCAAAAATTCTAGCACAGTCAAATGGTCTCTAAGAGCCTTCCAGAACGCTTAGTCTGTCCATGACTTTTAATAAATCATTATCATTATTTATTTATTTGACCCTTATCCATTTAGCATTTTTTATATATTAACAGAGCTTTTTAAAATGGTTTATGTCTTTACTGTGGCTGCAACACTAAGAAAATCATCCTTTTACAAAACTGGCCTTTAGAAGGGACTCGCTCCGCGGTTACAAATGACAGTTAAGCCTAATCAGTTTGAAACCTGATAATTTGCATAGCAACATATTAAATGGATTATGCAAGAATAATGACTTACCAAAATACTTGGGTTCTATCCATTTTTACAACTGACTTGAAACAAAAGTATAGCTGGAAATATGTTATCACTAGGGCCAGGCAGTGAAATAGCTGGTATTGGAAAATAGGACCTGCTTTACTCTGCTCTTATTTAAATTAGAGCTACATTGTAATATTATACAGAACAGTTTCTTAGCATGCGACACTGCAGTAGTTTTATACGCATTTTAATATGACATAAAAAAGACGACTGCAGCAGTTGTAGGTATATATGTACGCCTAGTAGTTCTAGTGTTAAATACACCCATGTACACTAGCACTTTGCGTTAAATACTTTTGTACACTTCTAGTAAGTCCACCATAAACTATTACTGTGGATACTGTAAAACTGAAAGTTACATGGTAGCGACTTGGAGATAATATCAGGAAGTAATAAATAAGCAAGTGGATTCACTAACAAAACAGCCAGTCATCTGCAATAAAGAAATATGAATTCATTTATTTTTTAAATTCTCTAACAGAGAAATCAACGATCATCACTGTAAAATATGAGGATATTGAAAACGCTCTACAATTTAACTATTTAAAAAAGAAAAAAAGGACTGAGATAGTCCAAATATTTGAGCTAAACTTTATAGAGTAATAATCTATGTAATTTATATGCAAAACATAAGGTTTAAGAGACACCTTTTTTCCCTTTATGATGTCCATAGGTGTGTGTGTGTGTCTCTCTCTCTCTCTCTCTCTCTCTCTCTCTCTCTCTCTCTCTCTCTCTCTCTCTCTCTCTCTCTCTCTCTCTATATATATATATATATATATATATATATATATATATATATATATATATGTATATAATTATACTTTGGGTGATAACTATTGATGACACAGGCTGTAGTGTCATGCCATGGTGACCAATGCTGCTAATATCCATAAGAGTATTCTTCTCGAGACTATAGACTGTACGGAGAGCAACTCAATACACATTAGATTACATTTAATCTCAAGTGTGCCTGTTTGGAGGACCTGCTGAATGGAAAAACATTAACCCTACTAGAAAATAAGATAAATAAATCCTAGATCTAGTACTGAAAGTCAAGCCATTTTATTCATGAGTGTAAAATAAAATGAAAGCTATTAAAATAGAATGACTGTATGTATTTATACTGTGGTTTGAATTTGATTTTGAGTTTGAATACTGTTGGAGAGGGAGATAATGTTTCTAATGTTGTAATAGTTTATAATAGTAATAATAGTAATAATAATAATAATAATAATAATAATAATAATAATAAATAATAATAATAATAATATTCAGCTATATTTTCATTGATGCCAAAGATATGTATCATATTTTAAAATGATATCATAACAGGTATGTTAGGTATAAACATCCCGAGCCACAGCTTTAAATACAATATCAGAACTATCTGCATTATTAGAAAATGGATCAGACACTGTATGAACATGTACAAATGCACAAATTGTGTTCAGAAGTGTTAATATATTCTCATAATCTGATAAAATTAAAAACAAGAACTGTTTGACCTGAAATATTTGTTTTTCTTTTAGCTGTCTGTACCTTGCATTTGCAGTACATGAATCACTGTTGCTTGTTCTCTGTCATGCTTAGTTAAATTATATATATATATATATATATATATATATATATATATATATATATATCTATATATATCATTCCTAAACAAAATTACTTCTCTCTGGCGGAGACAGGTCAAGATTGCAGTTCTCCAGTTCAAATTTATTATTTACAGGTTCTGTATTTATTTAATCACTGTCAGCCATGACCCACGCCTCCAAAATAATAAACCTGGCTGGTTACTGATGTCTCTCTTTCAAGACCTATTGGATTTAACGCTGTCTTTGGCTCCTCTCTCTTAAGCACCAAACCTTTCTGCCACTTTTACTGTTGCCAGCCCAAGCTCCCTTATTTGAATCTTTAAGACTCTGGAGTGTCCACCTGCCCCATGCTGTTTAACACTCTCCCCGCGTCCGAACAACAAAACAATATCTGACCATTCTTCTTTACAAAACTGTTGAAGCTCTGTCAAGTTCCTTGGGGAGCATTGATGGACAGCAAACTTCAAGTCATGCCACAAATTTTTGATTGGATTTAGGTCGGGGCTCTGACTGGTCCACTCAAGGACATTTACCTTTTTGTTCCTTCACCACTCCAGTGTAGCTTTGGCTGTGTGCTTTGGGTCGTTGTCATGCTGAAAGGTGAACTTCCGTCCCAGTTTCATCTTTCTTGCAGAGGGCAACAAGTTTTCCTCAAGGACGTCTCTGCACTTTTGCTCTATTCATTTTCCATTCTATCCTGACAAGTGCCCCAGTCCCTGCCGATGAGAAACATCCCCATAACATGCTTCACACCATGCCACCACCATGCTTCACAGTAGCGATGGTGTTCTTTGGTGATGCATTGTGTTGTGTTTGCACCAAACATAACGCTTTGTATTTATGCCAAAAAGTTCAAAAAGTTGTTTTTTCAAATGGGATTCAAGGTGGGCTTTCTTGAGTAATGGCTTCCTTCTTACCACCCTACAATACAGGGCAGGTTTGTGGAGTGCTGGGATATTGTTACACATTTTGACCAGTCTTGGCCATAAAAGTCTGTAGCTCTTACAAAGTTGCCATTAACCTCTTGGTAGCCTCTCTGATCAGTCTCCTTCTTGCTCGGTTATCCAGTTTGGAGGGATGGCCTGATCTAGGCAGGGTGTTGGTGGTGCCATACACCTTCCACTTCTTAATAATCGACTTGACCATGCTCCAAGGGATATTCAAGGCCTTTGATATTTTTTTATACCCATCCCCTGATCAGTGCCTTTCAACAACTTTGTCCCGGAGTTCTTTTGAAAGTGCTTTGGTGCTCATGGTTGAGTCTTTGCTTTGAAATGCACTATCTAGCAGAGGGAACCTACAGGAACTGCTGAATTTATCCTGAAATCATGTGAATCACTACAATTTAACACAGGTGGAGGCCACTTAACTTGGTGTTTGATTTTGAAGGCGAGTGGTTACACCTGAGCTAATTTAGGATTGGTATTACAAGGGGAGTGGACACTTATCCAACCAAGCTATTTCAGTTTTTATTATAAATTAATTTTCTACAAACTTCTAGAATTTTTGTTTCACTTGGAATCTGTGCAGTAGGATGTGTAGATAAATGAAAAAAAAAACTATTTTAGTTCCAGGCTATAAGGCAACAAAAGGTGGAAATTTTGAAAGGGTGTAGACTTTCTATAGGCACTTGTGTGTATGTATATATATTATCAAATATATATATATATATATATATATATATATATATATATATATATATATATATATATATATATATATATATATATATACTGTTATTTAATATTTAAAAGAAAACACTTCTTGAAATATATTTGGTGGCAAAAACACATGCTTATTCGTTCAAATAACATAAGTAACAAATGCATGTAAATGCACTCCATTGTCTAATAAGTAATTTGATGCTTTCTCACAGTGCCCTGGCCCTCTATAGGGGTAAACAAAGGTACAGTTTACTGCAAACTCCATTGGTAACTTTGTGATGCAAGTTGCATTGTTGCACTGGAATTTAACAAAACACATTTCAAATGCCCAACATTACTGACCTGGAATGATTGCCCTTGTGATATGCATAATACTCCAATGCCAATCTACAAAGCCATCCTTTTGGTGTCCTTGTTTCAGCAAGAATAAATGATAAATATGTATTTTTCTGTGAATAGGTTGGTAAATAAAGTGCCTTAATGTATGCAGTACTCCACACAGATATGTGGCATTTACCTCAAGTATCTTATGCTTAGTTGGCAACTGGGCGGTACCTTATTGTAATTGTAAATCTAAATTTAAATAATGGCAATGACAATGTGCAGGTGTACTATACACCCTCAAATTATTCATCACAGCTAGGTTTTTCAAATCCGATTTTATGGTACTGCCAGAGACAACTGTATTTATCCACATTCCTTGCAACTCATGTTTTATGGTGATAGAGAAGAAGCAAGACAGTATATTTACTTTAAATATTTCACGATCAATTGAAATGAACAGAAATCACAATTTCATGTTTGGTAACAGATTGTTTCTGTAGCATCATGTTTAACTCTGCCTATGCAATGTGGCTTTAACATGCAGTGTTGGTGAACTGTACAGGACCTTACCAGAAAGAAACTATGTTCAGATGAACGTGAGCTTTGTGTACAATACAGCAAGAAGCCTATTCTTTTAACAGGTTCATAAATATTCTGAATTTGACCATTGAACATTAATTTGTTTTAATGTAATTGCTGAAAATGTATTGTGAATTAAACTTGTGGTTCAGTCAAAAAGCATCTGTTGGTGTTTCAAAAACAGTAGGCAACACGAATCTATTGTACATGAGTTAATAACTATATACTGACTGCATGAAATCAAGAAACAGGACTTCTACGTAAATCAGTTTTTTTCCTACCTCTGACAGAAAAAGAACCTCTGCAATTCAACAATTCACTGCCACTTTGGATTTTTATACAGAAAGACAACAAAACTATAGAGACAGCTGGAGGTTACAGAGGCTTTTTTAAACAGACATTTCACCACTTATTTTTATTTATTTTTGTCTTTTACATTACGTTTTCTATGTTTTTAAAATTAGTTTTTGTTTCTTGCCTCAGTGTTTATTGTAATTATCTATTCCAACCTAAATTCAAGAAAGAAAAAAAAAAAAGAATTTTCAGAGTTTCAATGCCGTTCCTAGCCAAAATGCATTGAGGCCTTCTGCAGTTATTGTGGGAAAAGCATGTGAACAGTTGCCTGAAGAGGGCACCAAAGAGCTGCTAAAAACATGCCGCATACTGATTCAGCAAGGTCACCCTCTGAAGTGCTCATAAAAACTTCAACGAATCAAGGTTTTACCAAATGTTAAGATGGCAAGTCTTATTTGTACAGCACATAAACAAGACGCCATTAGCCGGGAAGGGCGTGAGGATTTTCATTAAATATGGTTAGAGGGAGTTCTTTAATAGATAGCCAACCGTATTTAAATAAACCTCAGACCCTGAAATGAGAAAGGGTATAGCATGTTCTCGAAGAACAGAAGCTTTTACTGTTCCCCTGTGGAGAAAGCTTCAATTAGTGCAAAATAACATATTTTTTCAAATAATTTTCCTTCATAGATCAAGCAGCTTTGTGTTGTCTAAACCAAAGGCACCACTAAAACATTCGTAGGCAATGTAACAGACATCTGCTGTTATAATCTTGAAGGCCAGCCAGTAAAACACCAATGCTAACAAAGAGGAGCAACTGTGTGGTGCCAATTATACTTCAGTACACACAAGTATATGTAAAAGAGCACAAAATCTCCATGAAAAATATTCCTATTCATTAAGATAAAATGTGAAAAAACAGGGTGCAAAAATACTGGTCAACGAGAAGGCTCGCATCCAATTACTGCATTATGCAAATCTTGTACTGATGCATACCGCTTGTGTGTGTGCGTGTGCATCTTCGTGTGTGTGTGTGCGTGCGTGAGTGTGTCTGTTTGTGTGTATGTGTGTGTGTGTCTGTGTGAGCCAGAGGAAGTCAGTTTATGCTTGGGAGAATATGTACATGGAGATCTACAGTATGTAAAAAACAATGTATGAACAGTTTTAAGAATGCACAAGCATGCCACTATGTTTTTACAATTGGCTGAATGATTACTCAAGGTTGTTTATCACATTTCAAAGCACTACCAACAAACACAGAAGCACCTGCAGCTATTCTTAAAGTGACATCATGGACAGGATTCAATTAAGACACTGCAATAGCACAAACAGTTACAGTAAGCTCTATATCTGTAATCCCCAAATCCACAAGCGCTGAAAACACTTTCCTTTCTTACAACCTGGTGTTCATTTAATTGATCATCTTTAAGTATGCTTTGTTGGCATGATGTCCACAATAACTTAAGGAAAATCTCCAGACACCTTAGGCTGGAATATACTGACAGCTGCTGAACAGTGGCATTAAGCATACAGTTTTAATCTCCCAACACTTACTAATAAATTGTGCACACCATTAAAAGCATCATCAAGCTAGTTAAAATGTTATGGTAACAACTATTTAAATAATTACAGTTAACTGGTGAAGTGAGTTACCACACACAGAATTGCCAAGCCAGTGGCATCAACCTAAATGACTACTCTGCAAAATCCTTTAACAAATATTCACTTACAACAACATTACAAGAGATGCAAAAATAAGTACAGGTTTTGAAGTTGAGACTAATAATCAAGTTAGTCCCACTCTCTTACCTTTAGTCTCACATTGATGATCCAAACAGCCCTTGTAGAAAACAAACTAGAAGCCTGGTGTAATGGGCTTTAGTAGAAAAAATATTGCTAGGAACCCTACCGAGTTCTAACGTTTTAAAAACAGGTTTCAAGGATGTAATAAAAAACGGAAACAGTACAAGAACTAGAAACCACATGATATGTAGATTTCATTTTATACACTCTATTTATTCTCCAGTCACCAGTATAGTCATCACAAAGCAGCAATATTATTATAAAACTGTTATGTCTGAAAATGTTTGCTTAACCCCAGTGTCCAGTTCACACAATTGTGGAAAACGTAATGCTAACCATATTAATGAACCCTCCTATGCTACAAAGCCAATTTCTGTAGTAGATAAAGATGCCACTTTTACTGTACTCCCCTCAGCTTGCACTAGATGGTGGCATCAATAATCAGGTTTCTCTGACAGAACCAATAAGACACTGTAATTGATGTATGTTCATGGAAATCAGCACAAGGTGTTACTGACCCAGTTCTCTAACCATTTTCTAGCTCTCCAGAAAGTTTCTGGTTTATTTTGGTAATTGAGAAATGAGGAATAGGACTATAATGAAGAAAAAGCCCTATGAATACTGGTTTAAACAGCTTCTTCTAAGGGACTATTGTATGCTTTTGATGCTACTTTTTATGTGTGTGTATTATAACACAGACCCTGGTACCGATCTGTTGCAGCAATCTGAAATTTAATTGTATGAAATGAGTCACGATTTTGTGTAATTGGGCTGTCCTACATGTTCATTTGTTACTGTATTACTGCTAAGCAACACACTGGCATGCTTTTGTTATCTGGTGGTTATAACTTACTAGTGTGAATTAGCCTATTTGTAATGAGTTAGATGTATATACAGTACCTTACGTCGATTTCATAATTATTAATGAAATAAGTTAACATATTCAATATTAGAGGTTGATAGGAGGAAAGGAAAGGCATGTGACGGACAACAGCTGTGCTGCACATGGCAGGTTTAGTTGTCCAACCCCTGTACAAAATATTGTTGTATTGGCCTTTGTGTGCCATTGGGATTTGTTCCTAAGGTACTGCATATATCAGACTTAAGAATATGAAACAACTGCCTGTAAGTTCATATGGAAACATATCTTCATGATATGTACATAATCTATTCTGACTACTTTGTACTTCAGAGGTTTTCAACTGAATTAAACCTTTTAGCACCTGAAACTGGTTATGCAGTCTTCCTTTGTTATAGTGCCAAGGTCGAGACAGATGCCAAACATACGGTGTAGAGATAAAAATGTGTTATTTTGCAAAATATCACTAACACTGTTTGTAGGTCATGGGTTACAGTGTTAACCAAGCCTTAAATAACAGATATAATGTTTGGGGAGGAGAATAGAAACAGCAGCATTTGGAGTGGTGTAGCCGGCTTTGTGTTTTGGGCAAAGAAAGACAGTCCAAACACCATTCTTGAGCTCAAAAGTGCAGAGTTTTGTTAAGGATGCAGGTGATAAACTATAAACAAATTTACAATTGTGTTGTTAAGGCATTGCTCACTTGCCTTACTGCAATCTACACTGCCACACCTAGCTGCTCACTGCTCTCCATCGGAACAACTGCTGACAGCTGAGATCTCACGCATATGGCATGGTCTCATGACTATCAGGAAAAATAATTTAAACGTATTTTTTTTTTTTTTAATCACTTATTTTTTCTCGATATTGCTTGTCTGAGAATTTTTTTATTTTTTTTGAAGGTCAGTATCCTGTCGTGACACGTTGTCCGAGTAGTGACGTTCCCAGACCAGAAAGCTGATAGACACACAGACAGGTACTAAGGGTGAAAAGCACTTGTGTGCCTTTTTTTTTTAAATCAAGAACACAAACTGACACCAAACAAATACTGTGCTTCCTGTATGCATAGCTTTATTTCATTTTTTTTTAACTTTCGTTTCTCCGGCTCTCATCTACCTCCTCTCTTTACAGCCACCCTGAACAACAAAAGTTGCTGGTTTTTATACATGTGACCATCTCCAGATTAGCAATAAATTAATTCATCTGGAGATGGTGACCTTCTGCACAGTGTTTTAGTTTGCATGGCCGACAGTCAATTATCACTGACTGCTGACAAAGCATTTTTCACAAGCTGTCTGGCAGAGACGAGCTGCTAACACCGCCTCTGCCAGATCACATTCAAACCAATAATAACAAACACAGTTGTTTTAAATAAACACTAAATACCTTCAAATCATAATTATACATCCCCACAAACCATTCTTTAAATACACCCACAAATTCACCCCTTCTAAAATAAACGAATAATACATTTTAAATCATAATAAAATAAATGCAACTCATTTATTTATATGTTGCCCCTAATTATGTGCAGGGTTTTCCTTCCTTGCCACACCTGTTTACATTCAACTAAAGCAACCCTTTTATTAAAAATGCCAAATTTGCAGAAACTATTCTATCTTAAACTTCCTGTAATCCATATAAAGCAGGAAGTGAAGGCCTTGTCCCTAACAGATCATTATCTTTTATAGAGGGTAAGGATTTCTAAACCTAAACTTCAGACTGCTGTTTTAATAAGTTATTTATATTATTTAATACAAACATACCACAAGTTTTACAGCCTTACTATTCTTTACTAATATAGTTTGTATTGTACAATGAACATAAGATATTTAGAAGTTTGCTAGTCAGCAAATGAGAAAAGATAAGAAAAATAATGAAGATTTTAAATCAACCATTCCAATTTTACATTTTCTAGCCTTTTATACCATCATGAGAAAGCATTTCTTGTATATAACTGAAGGGCCTTCTCACAGGAGAGAAAATAATGTACTAATTATATTGTTGGCTTGCTCAGCTGCTTGCCAGCATTCTAATTCCTAGCAAAAGTACACAAAATAATCTTAAGAAATGTTGGATCACCACAAAACAACCTTAAAGTTTGAGAAGCAGATGCTGCACTGTAACAGTGGAGTGTTCTTGAAGTAGCGTGACTCTCACTGATTCTATAATAAACTTGGCAACCGCAGCAAGATGTTGGCACCTCATACAAGGATTCTTAGATGTTATTTCTAGACACAAATGATGCAAGGTCTTGTAAGAGCATATAAACCTTGTCCTAACCTGTGTCATAACTTTGAGCTAACCTTCTGCATATAGCTTGAGAGAAGCCATGCTTATAAAGATCTGCAACTGCCTTGGGGAAAAAAAAAAAAAAAGTGATATCTTTTAAAACTATTTAAAAAAATGCTACATCTTGTGTTACAGCACATCTGTCAGCGCTATTGGTTTATATGTTAGGCAGGCAAAATACTGTCTGTTTTCTGGAAAGTTTATTAAAAGCAGCTCTTAAAAGGTACAGTTATTACAATTGGCATCTCCTGTACCATGGGCAAGACTACTGTAAAATGCAGCCTCTATGAGAGATCAATTAATTCACCATTTAAATGATAAAAATACCCACTAGCCAATGTACAGTATGGTGTTTTCATTTCCAGTGGGTGAACGTGAACTAAATGAGGTCAGTATTTGTCACTGGCTTAAAATGAAGTTGTGTAAAAATGTGTACAGTATTATCATATTTTAAATGCATATGAAATTAATTTCATTTCCAGCAGCCCACGTGGTATCCACTCTTGCCATTGTGCTCATTTTGAGGGTGCAGAATACACAGAACCTACACACTATTCAAATGGATGTAAGCTGCATGGGCTGATCTGTCATTACATTTCTGTTCATGTGGGTATCTTTTTGTAGCCTCTCACTACAAGCTTTTATAATCAAGCCAAAGTTTTTGCCTCCCACTATATTTTCTTTTATTACCTGGTTCTAAAACGCCTCTTGCTCAAGTCTTGTTATCTCCCTGTCTCCTGCAGATACTGACACTCGGCAATGCAGCATGAGTTTTCGTCTTCTTATTCATGTTATGTATACTACCCAGAGTGCATTTATCTGAAAATGTTGGTTTCAGAAAACACAGGTTAATCTTTCCTAATCTAAAGTGAGTAGGATCATATTCTTGTTTATCTGATGAGACATGATCCAAATGCACAAAGCAAGGCGCTGTGGGTGGTGGCTTAACCCACCCTGGCACCTATAGAGTTTTAGCTTCAGAAAGCCACACAAACCTGCAAAGAGAACAAGGAAAGTACAGAGATCTAAATTGCTTCGTCTGGGAGAATTCAGATTTGTGCACTAAGCCAGAACATGCTGCTAAACCACAAGCAAGAAAATGAATGCTCTTTGTGTGAAAAATGGTATAGTGCTCATAAATACTAAAACTATTAATGTACAGTAGTTTGTAGGTATTAGAGGCCTAGTGACAAATTCACTGTAAAATCTCCAAAGCTCTTGCAATTTCTGATTCCTACTCTGAAGCATCTGATGGTCACATTCTATTAGTTAGTCTTTTTTGTTCAGCCAAAAATAGTTATGTCTTAAATTACACAAACATTAACTTGTTCACTTTAAAATTATAGCACAGAGTATATGTTCTGCTGCTGGTCTGGAACTGCACTGAATTAGGATGATTCATTATTAAAGCAGGTCTCTGGAAGCTATTTCAGTTCCATAATAATGCATCTATGTCCATATCACATATTTACCTAAATCATTTAGCTGATGTTCTCAGTTATAAAAATATACCAAGGTGATGACAACATTATATTTCAGCATATAGCAACTCTCATCCAACAGTAACAACAGGCACTGTATGTGAGTAACAGACCTGCCATGGCTTACGGTGTACAGCTTCCCCCTCCTATCTGTCTCTATGATGCATCCCAATGGGAACTAAAAAAAAAAAAAAAAAAAAAAAGCAACCTACACAGTAACTTCGTGTTGAATAGAAGAGCAGGTATTTGTAATAGCAGTATAAAAGCTATGTAGAAACTAAATTTGGAAATTCTAAATAAACTTTGATAAAGATTTAATAAGACTTAATTCATTTAATTTATTAGGTTTCTTTTAGTATTTCTAAATGTAACACTATTGAGTGTTTTACAGTTATGAATGAAATATGCAGAAGGTTTAGACACATTTACAAGTCAGCACAATGTGCAATGGTGAAGTACTTGTTCAAACTGAATATTTTCAATAGGCAATCCACAATATTCCTTGCAGTTAAAATGCAGTTCAGCTTTTGCAAAAACATTTTCATTAAATTGATCTTCTCTCCTTCTCTATGGAAGGTGAAAGTAACAAATTAAATAATGAATGACAATTCATTAAACATTCAATTTAAGCAAGTATTTTAGCATTAAATAATAAATAGTAGCATTAAATATTAAGTGAATATATCAAATGTTAAATTTTGACATCAAATAATAAATTCAAGATTGAATATTAAATGCAAGTATTGAATGTTAAATACTACCATCGAATGTTAAATGCAACAGTCAAATGTTAAAAACTAGAATCAAACATTAAATATGAGCTTTATACATTCAATGTGTCTTTTATCCATTACGTATGCACTTTGTTGTTTGATGTGCTTATTATCCATTCGATGCATGCACTTGCAAACTGTCAATCAATCCCATCCACCCCGCCCATTCCCACCCCTTCCACATCACGGAGATTGGTGTTCCTCCTTGTTACCTATTAACCTATTCAGCCAATGAGAGGCTTAAATTTTCAAACTGAAATACGGTAGCTTTCTTGTGCAGTCTGTAGAAATGAAAAAAGGTCTTGTTGTTTTACTTGCTTTGCTTGTAAAAGGTTGCATATTAAATAACGTTATTAAGCCTTATGTCTTCTTTACAACGGTTTTTATTTTATTTTATTCGGTTCACATGGCTGAACTGTTTAAGAATAATTCCACACCTGTTATAATGAACGCCCTTATTTCCAACTTTACTCATACAGTAAGACCTGCCATTATGCATTTAATTATTGCTATACTGTCTCCTGGTCTGCTGATACACACTTATACACTGCAGCCAGCCTAGAGATTAGAAAACAAATCCAAGGCATGGGGGAAAAGGTGATTTTCCTGCTTAAAACTTCCACAAAACTAAAGTTAAATTCAATGGTCATTACTGTACAATATGTTGTTTATCAATTCTGCAGCTCAGATGTGGGTATCCAGCACATCAAGGGGTCACAATTCTCCAGGCTGATTTACCATGCCAGTTAAGCACACAATTGATTTAAAAAATGGTTACTGGCATAGAAAGCTTCATAAAAGAAAAAAGATTGCCTACAGTTTAGACAAAATGACAGCGACTAAGTGAGCATGGAGCACAGTACACGGCCCACATACTATATGGAGCGCAATGATAATCACAACCTGAAACATTTTACAGTCACTGTATTTTCATGAATAATGTGTTGACATATACCAATATTTGACAGGTTAAGCAGGTCTGTTTTAAGTACTTGTCTTACCAGAGCTTTGATACATGTAACTGTCATCTTCTAACAAACACACAGAGCCAGAACAAAGAAGATTCTGTTTCTATAGCTACCACTATAAAACATACTAGTGGCTGTATAACCTGAATATACAAACGGAAAGCAAAAGTTAGAAAACAGGAAAATAAACCTGCAATATTTTTGTGTGCTGCCTGCATCTGTGTATGGTCTTCACTAGAACCCCTGTGTTTTTATTAAGGGCACTAAGCACTTGTTTCAAATGTCAATTCATCCTGTATTTTCAGATAACACATTGTAACAATCATACTAATAATATAGCTTAGCTTGTCAGTAATCAAAAAATAAACAAATGAATAAATAAACCAAGCAACAAATGATAATAACGATAACAAAAAAAGTATAATATATTGTTCAAACAACCACAAAGATTACAACAACCTTCCCAATAATGGCATAATTCAATAAATTAACAAACAAAAAAAAAAAAAAAAAAAAAAAGTCCAAAGTCCAAGGTTTGTTAAATATCCAGGTTAAGAGACAACATTGAAGCAGTACACTATACACAGCCAAACCATTTGGAATCACATAATATCTCAATTTGGAAAAATCATTAGTCCAACTTTCATAAAGGTAGAAATAACAAAAAAAAAAAAAATTATGCTGGTTTGATCTCACCAATTTTGTATAGTCTAAAAATAAAACAGAACTGGTTAAAGTGCGTTGAAACAAAGCTGCTTTTTCTGTACAGAGCACCCACAACACAATCCATCCAGCAAAGGAAAATCCAATAATCCAGAAAAAGAATACTAATGCCAAAAAATGTAAATGTTAGTTAGCTAAATGACCTTCAAAAATAGTTTACTAAAAATCATTTACTTGATTAGTGCAA
Organism: Polyodon spathula; assembly: GCF_017654505.1. Taxonomy (NCBI): domain Eukaryota; kingdom Metazoa; phylum Chordata; class Actinopteri; order Acipenseriformes; family Polyodontidae; genus Polyodon; species Polyodon spathula. The sequence continues at coordinate 32,736,816 of NC_054537.1, read as the reverse complement.
GTATAAAATATCCAAAATTAAACTATAAACATTTTCTTTTATTTTTATAATTTATTTCTTTTTTAACCTGGCAACACCTGGACAGAGAGACCTCAAACACTCCCTCCCTGTGCTTCACATTGTGTCTCCATCTTTCCAAATGGGGTTTCCTAAAAACAAACCCAGGGCTCAACACAAGCCATTAATTAGCACCTGCTACAAGAACAATCATCCCAGGTAAGAATAAAAAGATCAACCCCCTAGCTAAAAAAGAACACTAGGGTGATCAAGTACTTGCATTATTTAAACTTTAGTAATTTTAATATAAAAAAATCTAGTAATTATTATTATTATTATTATTATTATTATTATTATTATTATTATTATTATATTATTATATTTTTATTATAACCATGTTACAGCATAACAATGTAGACCATCAGAATATCACACAGCCTTGGGGATTCGCAGAAAGTTAAGGAGTCTTTCCTGCTGACATGAAAGGGTGGAGAACTATGACCATCAAAATGAAACAATGCTAGAAGGCCTTCAACGAAAGCCTTTGTTTTCTTCAACAATCACTGTTGCATGAGATGAAGCTAGAGTTCCGATCAAAAATACTACAAGAGTAAAAAATGATATATAATATATAATAACAATAATCTTTTTATATAGCACCTTTTATAGTAGACCACCATCACAAAGTGCTTTACAAGATATGAGACTAGAGTGTGTTAAATGTATTTATGGGGATGTGCGCACTTATCCCAAGATGTATGTGAATTTGAAAGTTGGCCAGCAGGTGATGCAAGTACAATTGGGTTCTGGGATGGGACTGTGAGCAGTTCAAAGAGTGGTTGGCTACTGTGATGACCCCATCCTACCTATTGGCTAAGAAAGAGGAAGTAACTGGAAAGATCTATTGCCAAGATTTAGCCCCCCCAAAACTAAACGGGAATACCAGGCCGCTAAGGATAGTGGCGGTCAGGGTAACGCGTGCAGCACCTTTATTTTGTTGTTTCATTACTGTATTTCATTTTCCCTTTTTCTTTGCCTTTTGTTTTCATTATTCTTTTGAGCACCTTGAGTGCGCTGGTGTATTCCTTTGTTGATAATCCTGTGGTCCAGATTACCGTTGCCGGTATCCAGGCCACAGACAACAGCGCCCTCCGCGGGCTAAAGAGAAAATAAAGAAAGAAACCTTGTGTATCCCGTGTGTGTCAGTGAATTGCACACCACCCTTCCACAGGCTCTCATAAATAAAGAAATGAAATTTCCTAGTTAAGATTTGGCCATTTGTTTATAACTTCAAGTCATTAATTGTTTTCTGATCAACAAGTAAAATTACCGTAATGCATTTACTGGCATGCATTCCAGGGTATCCCAGTATTTGTTGGAGGGAAGTGTATAGTCAACTGCAACAGCCCCTTAAGTGACAGACTGCAGTGTGTTTATTTCTGAAATGGTTTCTTCTTACAGAAGAACAATTATTGTAACACACCTGTGACTGATGACCAGTCTAACCCCTAACCCAGCTACCAGGCACTGAAAAGTGTATTAACACAAACTGATTTATTAGTAGCATCTAAATGCTGCTGGGGCTAAAGTATGGCGTAGAGTAAGTCATCTGTCAGGTAAGAAAGCGAATGGAAAGGTCCACAAAGCCACATTTTCAAAAAATGTTTACCAATCTGGTGGAATTTAGGCTTGTTTCTATGACGATTTCCATTTTCATGACAGAAAAAGAGAACATTCTAAATATTTGTTATTTATTTTCTTAAAACTAAACTTGCAAATTTACCCCTAAATGAACATTCCTCCAAATCGATTAGTTTAACGATCCAGTAAAATATAATAAAAAATATAACACTGATGACACAGAGGAAATGAATGACACAGAGGCACATATAATTTCACAGGGAGGGAGCTAGGCTACCTGTAGAGATGTTGGATCTGGAGTTAGTAAAGATTGAAGACATAAAAAAAAAAAACATACGAGAGGGCCCCTCCGTTATCAGGGCCCTCAAAACATGTTAGAGAAAGAAAGGGCCCCTCCATTGTAGAGGCCCTGAAAACAAATAAGAGTGGGCCCCTCCGATATCAGGGCCCATCAGACACACAAGGGCTTGAGGATCTGAAAGGAAGAAAGAAAGTTGAAGTCTCGCTTGTTGAGAGCTGCCCTCGATGAGGTGAATTATAGACTTCCAAAGCTGGGGCGGAGAGGCACCCCCAGGGAACGTGAAACGAGAAGATTACCCCATGTATCGAAGGAAGAGATCCTTCTGTGAGGTTAGTTAGAATTAAGCTTAGATCTTCAGGTTGTGAGGGAAGTGATAGCAAATGAGATGCGAAAAGGTTGGGTTTGGCTGGGAGAACCCTCTGACTCACTGGGTTTCTCACTTTGTTCCTCACTGAGTGATCCTCTGATGGTTGGTTTTAGTTAAAAATTAGATGGATGAACTCTGGTGTTACTGATGGATTTGGCAGGGCTGTAAGAACCAGACTGTGAAATCTGGAAATCTGGAAACGAGAAAGGGCATCAGCTGCATTATTGTGAATGCCCGGAGATGGTGCACTTGGATTAAAAAATTATTTGATAGTGAAATCCATATTAGGCGCCGCAGTAGTCGCAACTGAATGGCCTTTTTTGATAATATGAACTGTAGATTTGTTATCACAAAAGAATAGTATTGATTTCTTTGACCAAAGATGACCCCATAGGTGTGCTGCCGTGACTATTGGATACATTTCAAGAAGAGCTGTGGATTTTAGATGCAGTGATAGGTTTTTGTGGCCATGCACTAGAGAACCATTGATTATTTAAAAAAAACCTCAGAATCCCTTAAATGAAGCGTCCATAAATAAGGCCATGTCGTGTTGTGCTGAAATTAAATCATCATAGAACATAGACAGGCCATTCCAATGCTGTATGAGAGCAGACCACATTTTAATGTCTTGCCTAGCTTCTGAGGAAATATTGATGAAGAAGTCCAAGTTTTTTGCTGTTGATGAGAGTGAGTAATCGTGATATGAATGTCCATCCCTGGGGGATAATGCGAATTGCAAAATTGAAGTGTCCCAGCAAAGAGAGCAGTGTACGTTTCCTGACAGTTGTACTGATCTGAAAGTTCTGAATAAGGGAATCGATACAGTCGAGTTTAGATACAGGAAGGCTGGCTTCAAACTTTTCTGTGTCCAGTATGATTCCAAATTCCAGTGAATGAAGCTTCTGAAAGTGTGTCAAATACTTTTGGGCTGCTGCGGCAACCAAAAGTTAACTATGTAGAAAAATAATATTTTTTACTTCCCAGCATATCCCAAATAGGTGACAAGAGAAGGATGGATTGGCATTACTTTAAATGCATCTGATATATCTGCTTTTGCTAACCAGGAACCACAACCTGCTAATTTAACTGAATGAATTGCGTCCAATATGGTAATGTACCGTAGACAGAATTGATTGTGAGCAATGAGCGAGTTGATGCTACTGGTGCTTGATCCCTGTGGTGCTGATAAACTATGATGAGATGCTTTTTTCATGACATTTTCTGAGTGACGATGCCGATAGGTTAATCCTGTAGATTAGAAATGGGGGAGGTGAAAACGGGCTGGCGATAAATCCTTTTTAGATCTCTTTTTGGATGAAAGGCTGTACTGTCTTGGGTTCTTGAATAGCAGAATGAAGGTTTTTGCTTTGGAAGGAGGAGGGGGGGGACTTGGAAATTTGAGTCCGGTTGAAAAAAACGTTCTCTAGTCTGTTGATTAAATAGTCTTAAATAAGATCTTGTCTGGGTGATTCTGAAGTTTTTGTTTTAAAATTAGTATATTTATGGGAGTGAAAATTTTAAGTGTTGAAAAGAGTCACTTTGGAGCCATTGGGCATAAGATTTTGGAATGCGAGTCCCCACAATAACTGCAGATATGAATATTATTGCATTGTCTGAATGAGCATATACCGGTGTTGAAATTATTACATATTTGCCTTCCTCCTGCATGTCTGGGTCTTCTCTTGTAGATTGCTCGGGTGGGACAGAAGAATAAATGGAGTTGAGGATCCAGATTCTGTTAGAGAAATGGTGAGGAGTGATGCAGGCTGTTGATGTGGAGGTTGACAGTATTGTAGCTTTCGGGCAGAGAGCAGTTGAGTGGCCAGTAGAACCGCAGACTCTGCATGCATTGTCTCGGAGACTGCTGAAAATCCTATTAAATAGGTCTAGAGCAGGTAGTGCCTACTCAAGGATGTGATTATGTGAAGCCAAAATAGCTGCTGCTTTAGCTAAAAATTATTTATCGAAAAACATGGTCCCTCCATATCTGACAGATAGCTCCACTATATATAATTCATAGGAATCCAATCCTTGTCTGCAGTTTGGATATACTGAACATAGCACATCTCCGTATATAGCGAAGGCAAAGACAAATTCTCCCAGAGTTAGATTCTTCAGTAACCTGGGGTGTCTGGATTTCAGCGTGACTGAAGGATCTCAGCAATCCACTACTCCATGGTCCAGAAATTCAGATGTAGCCATCAACAGTGTAACCAGGTTGACATCCTTCCCTTCTATTATGTTTCACTGAATCTGCGAGGATATTGCGTGACGACGGGTAGTGGTTGAGGCGCCGGAACCATATGCTGTGACAGTTGCGAGGTTGTATGTCGAAGGCTTGACTGTAGGAACCGGGTTTGGTATCATGCCGGAAGTGCTTGTAGCTAGAGCAGAAGTGGCTGGGTTTACTGTAGGAATCGCTATAACTGCAAGACCATACTTTCCTTGCTCAATGTTGGACCCCCTTATCCAAGTTGCTAATTTTAGAGTTTTCTGATGATAAGATATCTGCAAATGGTTGCATGAATGCTTTTGATTCATTGAGAATGCAAGCATGTTCCTGTTGCCTTTTCATGGCTGGAGCAGCTGCTTCATGCATGATGATGTGCTGGCAGCTGGAATAGCTTGAATCCTCCAAATCAGAGGAGGAGCTCTGCGGTAAGTACTCCATACTTAAATTATGTTGTTTTTATTTCTTCCGCTGAAGAAAATTTTTGCTGGGGTTTTGAAGTCCACTTAGGTTCACCAAAATGAAAAAAACACAAGATGGAAGTGTACAGTGTGACTAATGGTTTAAATAGGAAGTGGATTTGAAGGATATTTGTCAACGAGCTTTGGAATCCATTTTACCATGTATTGAAGCTAAATTTCCTGTGCCATTAGAGGAAAAACAGCCCCATAGAATGATATTACCATTATCACCTAATATCTTTGGTATATTACCACCTACTGGAGGTGGTAATATACCAAAGATATTACCACCTCCAGTAGTAATGGTGTTTTTTTCTTTGTACGCCTCACCACACTTTCTCCAAAATGAACAACTATCAGCGTGACCAAATAGCTTGATTTTTGTTTCATCATTCCCCAAAACCTTTGACCAGAACTCTTATCATTCAATTGCCATTTTGCAAACTTTAAGCAATTGTCCTTGAGATGTTTTCATAAGAGTGGATTTTTCCTTGGCCTGCGACCATTGAGACCTTCACCATGCAATACTAAGCTAATTCACTTTGAATATCTTTGGCAGTCAGTCTCGGATTGTTAATAACCTTTCCCACAATTTTTCTACTTGTCCTTGATAAAAGAACCTTCTTTCTAAAAGAGCGTTGTGTCAGTACTATGAGTCTTGTACTTCTTGATAATAGAAACAATAGTTGAAATTGGGATACTCAAATGCTTAGAAAGCTTCTTGTATCCTTCTCCAGCTTTATGACAATAAATGATTTTCTGCCTAAGGTCTTCAGATAGTACTTTACTTTTTCCCATAATGACAGCAATCATCCTAACCCTTTTGTACTCTCTAAGAATGTTCACCTACAATCCAGCATTTTCTAGACTTTTTCTAGAATCAGGCTCTGCATTATTATATTGCAATGTCTAGCACCTTGTAAACAATACTATCATAGCATCAAAGGGTATGAATATATTTGAATTAGCATTTTTTGAGTTTTGCAATGGATTTTCCCTAAAATTCTCTGGTTTCAAGAAATTTCTAGCAATTACATTTATTGGCACACAATAATACATGTCTCAAGTTGTTTTTTGCAGTAATGCAAACCCAACAAGAGACATTTATTATTAAGGGATAATAATATACTGTATTCTTGCTGTCACCCAAGGTCCCTTATTGGGGCAGGACTTAAAAATGAAGACAGGGATGTAAGGGCTAAATAAATCTCAGTCGCCATCTGGAGCATTCTGTTTATTAATCTGCTGATATGTAATTTGTAGTAATAGGCCAATTCAAATGATTAAAGTAACATGGGGTGACTGCAAACAATACTGCCAACTACCCTCTGCTTCCAAATGAAACAGAACACACTTTCCTTTCCAATGTTTTTACTTCTGAGTCTAATTTATACCCTAAACTAGATTTGAGTTTCCCCTTTAACAGTTCATAGCCCTCCATTTTCTGTTCTCTCCAACTATCTCCATGTGATAGCGAGTCATTTCCCACATGGTAATGGTAGTTACTTTGGATTTGAACCCTGTGATGCTCAGACTTAAAAAAAATAAAATAAATATATATACATACAGGTAATTCTGCATGATTAAATGATATAAAAAATGTATCTGCAACCAACCCTTTAGTTGATTAATTGGAACATTCCAAACTCAACATTTCCAATGCTTCTCAAAAGGCAGCTCACATTACATTGGATTGATATAATACAAAAGCAAGAGCCTTAACATCTCTTGCTTGCATGAAACAATTACATCTAAAACTGGCACTGCATTTGTACATGTCAGATTATATAAAAACATGTTGCTGCTCGTTCAATTTAATGATTTGCCCCTTGGCATTTTGAACCTGGTCTATTTTCTGCACCTTTTGAACTAGATCCCTGTCCACAATCCTTGTCTTCCATTACAGCCACATTAGCAACATCTGCATCCCTATCAGGCATATACAGACTTTCTAACACAAAGGGAACTATCCCAAATTGTGTTCAACACCATTGTATTAAAAGTGTGACTGCTAAATTAAAAATATGTTTTATATAGCGTGGCTCTGAAGTGCATGGCTTGATAACATGAAACAGTTTAATAGGAAGTTGCCATAGAAATCAATACACACAACATGTAAAATGATGTTGCTCCTGCAAAGAACACCTTGCATCTGTATATTGTATTTTAGGTATTAAAAAAAAAAAAAAAAAATAGTTAATTAGGTTTTATTTCAAAACTGTTGTGTTGGCAGAATCAGACTTCTATCAAGCAAAGAATCAGTAATAAAAATATCTCACAACATTTTTATAATCTCTTTTCAGTCATGAATTTATATTACCAGCTTGCTCAAATCAATCTAAATGGATCTCATAACTTTTCTTAGGCATTTTTATGATTCAAACTGAAAGTGCCAGTGTGAAGCCAGAAGACATAACACACATATGTTATTTAAAATGGCATGAAGGACCACCTTATGTTATTTATTCCATAAAATATGGATCACTAAGTCCATTTTGTTTTATTTGTGGTTTGTAATATTTCAATTACACTTTTACACTGCAGGTTATATGATATACAACACTGCTATAATACAGAGGCAAATGCCATTTAAAGGGTATGTGAAATGGAGCAAGTAGCTAAAGAGCATCATTCAGTGGAGTTGGTGGATTTCACTGTAATGAAATTTACAGTCAGTCTGAACATTAATGGAATTACATGTGTCTCACTTTTGAGTAAAACAACTTATAGTTTGTATTTTTAGGGACATTTCTGGAGCAACATTTTTGAAATTTGAGAGTTCTGAGCTTGGGTGATAAGCATGGGTCTTATCACAATACTTTTCAGGGGAAATATAATAAAGCAGTCATGTTCACCCACCTACGACAGCCAACTATAAACCATAGTGTTTACGATAAACTACAAGCAGCAGACAGGATACAATCCAGCTGTGAACACCATGTCAACCTGCAACCCACAGAAAGAGACACATTTACAAGGTAAATGGGTGACCAAACATCACAATGAAATCAGGATCATCCCGATATTAGGGTCTGTCCCGCTTCCCGATCAAGGTACTGTTGGGATGCCATTTGTTCCAATTTCTAGAGTAAATGTTGAAAACCCAGACGTAAAATAAGACATTTTTATTTTCTTATCAGGACATCTCGTGTATGTGGCTGATGTACTGCCTCGCGGTGCAACAGCATACTCTACTGTTTCAGGGAGTGTTGTTTGAGTGAGTTGTTTTCATTGCATCTATGCGGCTATCCAATCACATTAACCTGCAATCATATGATGTGGTATGTGTTATGTATTTTTTTGCTGCTTGCGTCTGTGCGTCCGGTTTTGCTGGCGAAGTGTCATGATGCTCGATGTTGTTGACAAACCTGTCACTAAAAAACAAAAAAGACATAGGTTGTGGCCCACAGCGACCTGTTAAATTGTTAATTAACCTTGTTAAATTATCTTTGATAATAAATAATAAATAAAGATCGAGTTTGGACCTGAAATCGACTGAAGGATCATATTATTTTTGTTACAATATGTTTTCACATTTTTTAAATTACTTTAATATAGGTTGCTTTTGTTTTGCAATGTTGAAATAATTTGTAATTACATATTATGTTCAAGGATTAGTTGATCTGAAGGTCTGGTGTGTGACAACTGAGTCGAGGAAGGGTGAAGATTGAGACGAGGAGGGGTGAGGGCTGATATCTGACGATTGACTCGAGGAGCGGTGAGGATTGACTCAAGGAGGGGTGACAATTGAGTCGAGGTGAGGATTGAGTTGAGGAGGGGTGAGGATTGAGTTGAGGAGGGGTGAGGAATGAATCGAGGAGGGGTGATGTATGATGTCTGACGATTGACTCAAGCAGAGGTGAAGTCTGAGGATGTCCTAAAATGGACACCGTACATATAGTCCAGTATACCCGAAAGTTGTGAAGTTTACAGATGCTGTCTGAACAGATGTGTCTTGAGGAGGCGCCAGAAGGTGGTCAAGGACTTAGCGACATGTGCAAAACTGCCAAACAGAATACCCCAATGAAATGCTGGATACCCAAGTTATTGCTACAGAGCTTATCAAAGTGTATCACACAGTAGTGCACCAACATTCCTATTGGTCTTGTGCAGTATTGAGCTGGTTAAGTGTGAAAAGCAAGTAAAATCAATTTCAAAATGAGCTGAAAAGAGTTTTACAGTTATGTCATCAGCAAAAAGGATGTTATGCACATGGTCAGATCATCCAAGAAGTACGAGACCGCTGGTGCTGTTGACAATTAGAGGGCATATGTACAGTAGGTGGTAGATGCACACTCTATTTTTTTTATTTTATATACACTTATATTCTAATCGGATATTAAAGTCGTCCCCCCCTGCCTCCCCCCCACCCCAACCCACCCGGCTGAAAGTGTCCTGATTTTTCACTCTTGCTATCTGGTTACCCTGTCCTTGTTTGATACATGCTTTGAGACCCATCTTTGCTAATGAGACAGGCAGCTGATGCTATTGTTGTCACCCAAGACTCTGTGCCTGTTGGATTTGTTAAGCAGTAATGTCTATGGAGTCTATAGACTGATAGCACTATGTAACACAATTTTTGTTCCTGGGTAGTAAGTGTTATTTCGTAGTTGCTTATGCCTCAAAAGTATAGAAAATGGCTATTATTCCCCACAAACTTTGCTTTTGTGACCAGGACAGTGATATTTTGAAATTTACCTATTTCCAATGAGAAAACGGGCGAATTTGTGTCTTTTCGTTCACATAAAGTCAGAAAAAAATAACATATGAATCCAAATTAACATGTATTTATACTAAAGTAATACAAAAATGACTACAATACTGTAAATCACTTTCACGAATCAGCCCCCAAATGCAGTCTCCCATCATGTTCTCGTTATACTGTCCTTGGTAGCGACGTTCAAAGTCCAGTATATCCTGGTGGAAGCGCTCGCCTTGCTCCTCCGAGTACGCTCCCATGTTCTCCTTGAATTTATCAAGATGAGCATCAAGGATATGGACTTTGAGGGACATCCTACAGCCCATTGTGCTGTAGTTCTTCATCAGACTCTCAACCAGCTCTACATAGTTTTCGTCCTTGTGATTGTCCAAGAAGCCCCGAACCACTGCGACAAAGCTGTTCCAAGCTGCTTTCTCCTTACTAGTGAGCTTCTTGGGGAATTCATTGCACTCCAGGATCTTCTTTATCTGTGGTCCGACGAAGACACCGGCTTTGACCTTTGCCTCAGACAGATTAGGGAAAAAATCTTGAAGGTAATTGAAGGCTGCCGACTCCTTATCTAGAGCGTTGATTGTTTCATAAGGCCCAATTTGATGTGCAGTGGTGGCATCAGCACCTTCCGGGGGTCCACCAGTGGCTCCCACTTGACGTTGTTCCTCCCCACAGAGAACTCGGTCTGCTGTGGCCAGTCCCGCCTGTGGTAGTGCGCCTTGGTGTCCCTGCTGTCCCAAAGGCAAAGATAGCAGGGAAACTTGGTAAAACTGCCTTGGAGACCCATCAAGAATGCCACCATTGCAGCCTCTTGATGCCATCTCAGAAAAATGCAGATATGTATCCACTTAGGCAGCTGGAACTAAACTGAACTGGTGGGCTTAAGGCCCCTGTATTTATACTACTATTTATATTACTGGAAAGTTCTAGAAGTTACTCCAAGTTTACTCAGCACTGAATCTATCTGGAATTTTCTGGAAAATAGGTAAATTTCAAAATATCACTGTCCTGGTCACAAAAGCAAAGTTTGTGGGGAATAATAGCCATTTTCTATACTTTTGAGGCATAAGCAATTAGGAAATAACACTTACTACCCAGGAACCAAAAAAAAAAAAAATTTGTTACACGGTGTAGTAGCTATTCTGAAAGAGCTCTGGAAATTCATGTGTGTGCTTATCATCTCAAACAATGTTAACCTTTTCTGTGCTTGTAGGGAGGCTTATGAGGTAACCTTCAGATTTTTTCTATTTTGTGACTCATTATGTATAAATAAGAATGCTGAGTTCAGGTTTCTTGGTATTAGCAATTGCAAAAAGGTATCTCACAATTGCATTTATTTGTCTGCCTAATGACATTGTTTTAGTGGTTTCTGTATTTGGTGGTGTTAATTCTTGGAATACCTACTGGCACATTTGACTCATCAATACTGGTAATTAAAAGTTAAATAATCAAGACTTTTAGAAAAAATGTCCCTTTCAGTCTATACCTATCTTTCATTTCTATACCTATGTTCTCGTGTCACAATCTGTAAGTGCCAGAATCAGACCTGGGCTCAATTATAGTTATAATTACATTTACAGCAGAATTGTTTGATGAAATGGCAATTACAGTTACAATGCTATGTTGTTCAATTACAATTCAGAAATGAGAACCCGCAATTGATGTAGAATGATCATTGTTGATTTAAATGAAACAGTCCCATATCGATATACAATATGAAACTTTTGGACCATGGCCTTGTCTATAGTAGCTCGTTAGCCTCCCCTATGCTGGCAGAATATGTAATATCTAAAAAAAAAAAAATAAAATTAAACTAACTAACTAATGCCGGCGGACAGGACAAGTGGCTTTGGGCCACCTTCCCCCAAAAAGGTCAAGGGCACCTCTACCTCCACCGCCTTGTAGAATAAAACCACCTGACGCTCAGGTAAGGAAAAAAAAAAACCCTAAAACGGTAGGAGGAAACCTTAGGGAATCCATGGCCAAGGGTAGCCCTTCTTCTAGGCTCCAAAGGAAAAAATAATAATAAAAAAAAACTTCTTTAGGCTAAAATTAATTAACCACATAATATTTTTGGGGGCAATTAACATGTCATTGTCATTTTTTTTTTAATGTATAGTTGGTCCTGATGTAGATCTTCCTATAGCTTTGATTAGAGATAAAGGAATATTTTGTGATGCAGCAGAAGTAGCGGCACCAATTCTGAAAGAAGGTCCAGAATAACTGTCAGGCGAAAATCCAGATTTGATAAACCAAGACCTCGAGGCAATCTTTCCTTCCGGGGTGCGGAAGAGGGGTTGCCATCTGGAGTGGCAGTCAGGCGCATTGATAGCTGATTAGAGCATAAATATTATTAGTTTTAAATAAACATAAACTCCCTTTCTTTCCTGATTGGTTTTTGAATGTTTCAAAAATAAAGAATACATGACCTGAGATTGGAGTTTAAGATTGCTGATGCAGAGGTCTGTAGATGGACTGAACAGAAGGAACCTGCAGCAGGCAGAGACAAACATTGCTTCTAGAAGAATGTCTTTGTAAAGGGGGAAACATCCAGCACGCAGAGTGTTGATGAGGGACTCCAGGATTTCCTTAGTGATGGGCAGTTTGGTAGGTGAAGGATTGGGAGTGGATTTTTTAATGCCCTGCAATAACATTTGTATCTGGGGTAAGGAATTTAAAGGAGGAAAGTTAGGTAACGGTGTATTGTGGAGAGAGACAGTTTGCATTGGGTAAAACAAAAAGTGATGAATTATATTACAGAATGAGTTGGAATAGCATTCTTTAAACCTGGTATGTGGGAGGCTTTGATTTTGAAGTTACCTAGCACTGAAATCCAAGTTTACGCATAAGCCACATAACAGCAAGGGCTGAGGATCTGCCTTTATTGATTATTGACACGGTAGTTAGGTTATTGCAATTACAAATAATTACTTTCTTAGACCATAGATGACCCCATAAAACTGCAGCTATTACGATTGGATATAACTCAAATAGTGCTGAAGATTGTTCCTTGGGGGGTAAGGACAACATTTCGGTAGGCCAGTTTCCAAAGAACCATTTAGTTTGTAAAATGCTCCCGAACCCTCGGGAAGGGGCAACATCGTTATGCAGGCTGAGAGTGACAGCAGATGTAAAGAAACCATCGCAAAAAAATGACAGGCCATTCCAGTTGGAGAGAAGTCGAATCTATAATTTGATATCAGCGCGGCACCCCGTATTGAGGTTTATGTGCTGGTGCAGATCAAGAACAGAAGATACTAAATTTAAGAAATAAATGATCGAACTTGAGGTATAATCCCAGTAGCAAAATTGAGATGACCGCAATGAAAGGAGTTCGCGTTTTGTACACAGTTTTTTTAAATAGCAGGAACTGAGAATTTCTCTGATGCGACTCCGTTTTTCTAGAAGGAGGCGTGCTTCCATTTTAACATCCAGTTCTTCCCAGGAATTCAAGATGTGTAGAGGGACCTAAAGTCTTTTCTTCCAATAGGAGGACCCCAAGTTCATGAAAAACTGATTTTAAAATTATAGAATGAGCAGGGGGCTGGTTAGTAAAGTCCACTAAAAGAAAATCATCTAAAAGATGGAGCATGAATGACAACCTGCATTTATTAACCCTTTGAGTAGTAAGCTCTAAAATGCACTGCCGGTCCTATGGGATTGAGTTTTTTTTTCTGTCTTCTGATTGTGCTTGATTATTATGAGTACAGCATACAAACAAGCTGAAAGCTATATGTTTGTATGTATGTAATGAATCCTGATGAAATACAGACAAATAATTTTTACCAACAAAGTAGGTTTTTATAGGGTGGATGATTACTTTATTGATTAATGGGTGGATTCTCCTATTCAGAAAGACAACAAGTTTCCAATTACAATGATGCTGTGGCCAATGCAATTATAATTACAACTACAGTAAGAAGTAACAAATAGCTACACCCATTAACCCTTTGCAGTTCTATGTCGGACCTGGTCCGACATTGCAATTTTCCCTTACCGGTCCGATATTGGACCCTGTCCGACATCCTCAAAAAGACGTCAAGCACAGATTTTATTTCTATGGAAAAAGCCAAGAAAACCTTTCAAAGACTGAGTGAGACCGATAGGAGCTGTGAAAATCCGAAAAAAAAGGGGGGGGGGGGGGGGGGGCGGATCTGAGCAATACACATAGCCCCTGTACCTCAGTGATAACACGGACATAAACAAACAAGACAGCTTCTTCCTCATCCAGCGCTCAAAAAATATCACTGACATTTGCAGAGCTTTTTGAGATGTTATAGTAATAAAATAATGACTTGGATCGTGTTATTGAGGAGTTTGGTGATAAAACGAGTGATCAGGAGATGATTTATCAGTATGCATGACTATGAACAGGTATGTGATAAATACAGCGAACAAGGGTGGGTCTTGGCTGGAGATGCAGTACTGAGTGTCCTGTTGATATGCCTTTTAAACCTGTTTTACAGTGAAAAAAATACTTTTAAAACAGCATGTGTAAAATAAACAGCGCATACGAAAATAAATTGGACCTGACACGTCTGACAGGTGCTGAATATATGGAACGCAAAGGGTTAACATGTTTACTCTGTTTATTTTACCAAGCAGTAATCACAGGTACAAATACAAAAATGTCCTATACAATGTTTTTTCATACAAATAGTGTCAGTAAAAGTGGTTGAAAATGCAAGAAGAATGTTCGCTCAATGTAAAACACAACATGAAACTGAAATGATAAAGCTTGGAAAGGTGTGGAATTGATCAATTACATGGTAATTACGATTACAAATACAATTACATAAGTGTGCCAAGGTTCAACTGAAATTATAATTACATTGTAATTGCAGTTAATTACATATTACACAATTACCCTTCTAATTAACCCTAGATCTGGTTAGAACATTATTATTATTATTATTATTATTATTATTATTATTATTATTATTATTATTATTATTATTATTTCTTAGCAGACACCCTTATCCAGGGCAACTTACAATTGTTACAAAATGTCAATGTCCCAGGAGATGCTTTTGTAGGAATTTTAAACTGTCACCCTTGCTGTCACTAAGCCGCTAACTACCAACATATATTTTCTGGGTGGTACAGATATATCTTAAAATGAATTCCTCCAATTTTTGAATTCAGTTGAAAATACCAGTATGTATAACAATACTTGTCTGTTTTACAGTTATCCCACTGCCATGTGCCACATGCAGACAAACAGAATTCGATCAATGTATGAACAAAAACAAAGCCTCCCCATTAGTACAATCTAAGGGGAGTGTCATAGCAGATCAAAAACAATGAAATACTCTGTTAACTTATCAAGCTTCACTAGTATAAATACTGCAATTATGTGAACATTATTTTTGTTTGCATCCAAAAAGTTAATTGGGACAAACCTCACAGTTTCTTCTGACTGTATTCTTTAAACATTGCCACACCACTACATGTACAGGACTACAATTCTCCTTGTAAAGTGCTAAAACTAGGTGATTTTAAACCTGATGAACATCAGAGTACTAATTTGTTTTGCATGCTCATTTGCTTGTCAGTTTTTATCATTGAGGATTTTTTCTCTGCAAACAAATATAAATGTAAACCATGCTATACATATGATTATAATACCTGCTATAATGTTTTTGCTTTTTCCTAGCTCGGGGGGGGGGGGGGGGGGGGGGGGGGGGGGGGGGGGGGGGGTCCAGGGGAATTAAACATCCTGGGAAGAGGAGCACACAGTAATAGGTTGTTCCTTTTTTAGTCACACTAAAATAACTTAGAAGAATCAGTGTAGTATTCATAAATCAATTCCTACCTGAATATGAACACCACTATTCTTTTTATCAATTAATTAAACAGACAATACAAACAACCCAGGAAACAAACCTAATTCATTATCATACGTCTGTAATGTGAGCCTTGAAATCTAAATCCTGATCAAATATTATTATAGATTATATACTTTATTTTAAAAAAGTCATGCATTCAGATACCAATATTCAGTAATATACTGTTAAGCTGGTATAATACTATGAATGAATAAATATAAAATGAAGCATAAAAAACAAGTGTGTCTGGATTAGTGACTATACCTGTAGATTCAAATCACTCAAGTCCAGTATAAAATCAAGAAACTAACCAACCAGCCTTGTCCATATTTAGGGTGCTCAATGAAAAACACTAAGGAACACTAATAACGTGAAGTAAATACTGTAAGATGCATCCTAAAGATCTGGTGAACACACACATTTACCTATACAAATTCACTGAAGCAGCATTATTTCTCTTTTCTTTGTCCCCAAATTTCAGATATTCAGCCAATAAATAGTTATCCAGGAATTTCAAGTGTTGGAGGGGTCAGTAAGCCTGCTGTCAAGCCTAAAGAGAACAAATGACTTTCCTTTCATTACACCTCACCTCAACCTTTTGAGTAAACAAACTGGAAAAACATTAATCATAGCTGCCTGCTACTTTTAGACATTTCCCAAAGATTTTTCAGCAAGTACCATTAGCAATTGGAAAGGTACTTAGAATATGGTTATTTGAGTGCAGCCACTAGACAACATTGACTTGAAATAAGATGGATACTTTTCTAAGCTGTGTATTCATGTGGACAGTTTCTTCTCTACATTGCCAATTATCCAATATAGCAACTATTATACATTTTGTGAGTCTCATAAAAACTTGTTCAGTAACTCACACAATAAAAAAATTGTTCAGTAACTCAGACAGTGGTTTAATGTCACAGGCACATTTTGGGGTGTTTATTTCTAAGCTATTTGCGCGTCATCATCATTGTGTGAAATTGTTTTCAAAAGCACATATTTTGTTTATCTCTTTCTTGACACAGAGTGAAATGGTGGATAAGGTCAATTGTTCATTTCAAGTTAACAGGTAGCTGAATAGTTTATTTGTGACATCATCAACTTGGACCCCAAGAACGCTCCACTGCACATATCTGTTCCAACACTCTTCAGAAAAGCACCCCTAGATTCAGAACCCTTATGGCTGGTTTCAGACCCTGATTATCACCAATCTTGGTCCAGCCGTTAACTTTCAAACTAGTCTAAATCTGTCCTAAATGTAATTAAAATAAGATTATAATTGCTGACAGCCACAAAAGACTTGGGCACTTTGTGTTGCACCTAACTTATCACAGACTGTGGATTTCACAAATGCTACAGGTTAAAGAGAGGCATCCATTTCTGGTCAAATAAAATACCTTGTTTTTTGTAATTTGCTGCTCCTTACATACATATAGTTAATAATATTACAGAGGATATATTTGCAGTCTAAATGTCAAATGGATACACTATTTTGTCTGTTTAGTGTCTGTAGCAGGGCAGTAGGAAAGCCCTGCTTAAAGGTATTTTGTTTATTTATTTTTAGAACGGGGTCTCCCCCTCCATCCTTGCGTTATTTATGTATTTTGATTAATTTATTGTATTTGTTTGTTTTATGATTTATTGTATTGTATTTGTGTATATATTTACTGTATGACAGAGAAGCGCCATGTGTTTTGTTATTGTTTTGCAGCGTGGATGGGAAGCCCCATCCATATTAAAAATCAATGCAGAAGGTGGCCATCTCCTGAATTAAGTCACCTGTATAAATACCTGCAGCTCTCTGCACTCCAGGTGGGATGTTCGAGAGGTGGAATGAGAGTGGAGAGAGAAGAGAAAACGAAACTAAAAACGCTTAAAGGATCTGTGAAGGCTACTGCCCAGCTGGACCTTATTTGTGTTTGTGATTTGTTTTTGTTTAGCGCTTTTATTTTTGTGCTCTGTGAGCAGTGTTTCTTTTGTTTAAATATTTTATTTATTTTTGTTATTTAATAAACGGCGCAGGCCGCGTTTTGTTGAAACTGCAGATACCTTTTTTGTGCTTCCTTCTTGTGGTCTGAGCTACCGCAAAGCCATTTCGTGCCACACGTGGTGTTCACAGTGGGATCACCAGCGCCTCCTGGACTAAGGCCAGAGGGGGTATATATATATATAGGATATAGGCTACTGCAGTTTCATTTTTTTTATTATATTTTTTTTTTTTGGAGGAAAGATGGGAGGAAGAGGAGGAAAGAGCTGGAGGAAGCAGCAAAAGCAGCTGCAGAGGGATGTCGGTGGGGTCTATGTCATAGATGAGTGGTGCACTGGTTGTGGGGAGTTTGGGCACATGGTGGCCATCTGCCCCTCCCAATATCTGGGAGAGGTGTTGGCTGCCCAAGTGAGCCTGGACCAGGCACCCTGGAGAACCCAGAAGAGCCGACGCCCTCAAACTGAAGGAGAGGTGAGGAGGAGGCAGAGAGGAAGGAAGGCACCGGAGCAAGAGTGGTGCACAAACTGCATGTGCTATGGGCGTACGGAGCACCACTATCTGGAGGTCTTCTAGGACACGGATCTGGAGTGGGAGAAGCCCGAACGTCCTGCGTCCAAGTGGGAGGAGCCTGAACATCCACAGCCCGAGAGAGGGGAGACTGTGCGTCCACAGCCCAAGAGGGGGGAAACAGTGCGTCCACAGCCCAAGCGGGGGAAGACGGTGCATCCACAGCCCAGGTACCCACCAGCAGAGGGAGCATACCTGCTGGTTCCGCCTCCACCGCCGTGGGGGGACTGCTTGTCACTCCCACCACCACCAGCAGAAAGAGCATACCTGCTGGTTTCCCCACTGCCACCAGAAGGGGAGGAGCCCCTGCCGCCTTCGCCAGGAGCAGAGCATCAGGAGCTGCCTGTCTCCACCACCATCACCACCTGGAAAAGAGCAGCAGGAGCTGCCTCTGTCTCCATCACCAGGAACAGAACAGCAGGACCTGTCTCTCCTCCACTTCGCCTGGGGCTGCTTGTCTTTTATCCCCTAGGGTTGCCGAGGGTCCCGCTTTGCCTAGGGTTGCCTGTCTCTCCTCTGCTTCACCTGGGGTCGCCGAGGGTTCCGCTTCACCTGGGGTTGCCTATCTCTCCTCTGTTTCGCCTGGGGTCGCCGAGGGTCCTGCTTCACCTGGGGTTGCCTGTCTCTCCTCTACTTCGCCTGGGGCCGCTTCCAGCTCTGCTTCGCCTGGGGCCACTGCCTGGTTTGCGCCACCTGGAGCCGGTACTAGTCCTGCAGGACTACAGGAAGCACCGGGGCCGATGCCTCGGAAAAGGGGGCTGCTGGCTACAAAGAAGGGGGGGGGGGGGGGTTCAGGAGACCAACTTCTCCAGCTGCACTTGCGTGGCAGGAAGTACGGTGGCCATAGCCCCACAAAGGGGTGCTGCTGGTCATGAAGAAGGGGGGGCAGGTCAGGAGACCAGCTTCCCCAGCCGCACTTTCACGGCAGGAGGAAGTGGCTGAAGCACCGGAAGAGGGAGTTGCCAGCCACGAAGGAGTGAGGTGAGAATGAGCTCCCACCATGGCCGCCACCATCGACACCTTGCTCCCCTTCTTCCAGGTCTTTGAGACAAAGGAGGGAGGTGGCCGTTGGCTTCGCACAAGGAGGGGGATATGTAGGAGGGTGGTAGAAAAGCCCCTGTGTTTTTTATGTATTATGATTTATTTATTGTATTTGTTTTATGATTTATTGTATTTGTGTATATATTTATTGTATGACAGTGAAGCGCCATGTGAGAGTGCAACAAATTAATCACTTAATTAATTTGGGAGATGCCACCTTCTGCACGAGTTTTTAATATGGATGGGGCTTCCCATACACGCTGCAAAACAATACAAAAACAGTAAAGAAAGCACACGGCGGTTCGCCGTCATACAATAAATAATACATAAACGAAACACACAGCGCTTCGCCGTCACATATAAATAAACATACAATAAATAAATAAGCAAATACAAAATAGCACGGGCGGAGGGGGAAACTCTGTTCTAAAAATAAACAACTAAATGTACAAGGCTGCTCGCCCTGTTACAGGCGCACGCCGCGTTTTGTTGAAACTGTAGATACCTTTGTTGTGCTTCCTTCTTCTGCCATTTCTGCCAAAGCCATTTCGTGCCACAATGTTGTTTTAATTATGTTATTAAATCTCTAAGGTACCAATAATACTCAAGACCAGCATTTACAGTCCGATACTGACTGTCCATCACATCTTGACAGAAGGCACCCCAATGACAAGCTCAGTGTAGTTTATGAACTGAAGGCAGGGACAGTGTATTTAATACTGATCTTCATAATTGCAGTGTCAAAATAACAGAATAGCTCAGCTTTGTCCATGAAACCCTCATCAGAATTCAGCAGTGGTGTTGACAGGATGACATTCACTGACAGCTGTGGCAGACGCATTGTGAGCAAGACAGACAATGCAGGCTTACTTGTCTGCAAATCTTTGCTGTGCATCTAGACTTTATTTAAGCTTTACTAGATATCTTGAAGGATCTAGCTCTTTTGCCCTAGTAAATTATGTATACATCTGTGGATAACTTGGTGATATGCTTGATACCTTGAAAATGTTTAATGGAAATCAGTTTTTAAGAAAAATAAACTATACTTTACATGGTTATAAAAAAACACACACACACACACACACACATATATATATAATATATATATATATATATATATATATATATATATATATATATATATATATATATAGTAAAAAATCTAACAAAATTAATCTGTTTTCTATTTTCAAATCTAAATCAATTATTTTCTTTAGTTCAGTCTGCACAACATGTTCTTTTGTAGCATGTCATGGCTTATTGGAGCATTGATTGGGATTTGGCACACTGCATTGAACCTCTACAATTCCTGACTGGCAATACTATTTATCTTAATTACAGTACTTGGGTTGACTGAATCCTACTTGATTTTGTTGGCCATTTCTCTGGGTGGCTGGAAATTGTTAAGTTTTTCCTTGATTTTAACTTTGCTTAGGACTTTATTTCACTCTTTCTTTGTGGCTTTCATTTGCAATGTGTAAAGCTTCTAGCTTTTTATTCTCATTCTGACTGTATTGATCTTACCTGAATTCTGCTTCCCTGCACAGTTACAGATGCATTCACGAGGTACCCATTTGCATGTTTCAAAAACATATTTGGGGCCCCTGAAGCTGTGAGATTTGAAAACAGTGGCTCACTGTTGGCCCATTGAAAAGCATATGCTCTCCAAATAGATGAAGGGGATGTTTTTAAAAAAAAATCTTATTCAGGGCCTGAATTTAGAGCTAAATTCATGAAAGAGAACTTAGATAAATTAGAAGAAACAAGACGATTTTAACCTAGCTTTGTTGTACAATATGTGCCTCTAAAAACACCATCTCGCTGTATCTTGTTAGTAAGTGGAAGGCACCAATTGAGCTGCTGCCCCAGTGCACTGGGTCCGTACTGCAATAAAACACATAGGAGTCATTTAAAAGGATAATGTTTTATTTACAACATATCAAAATAAGATCATTAAATGTATGAGTGCCCCGATGATCCAAACTGCCCCATGAAGTCATTGGAGAAATTTATAATGAAATATCCAAAGAGTCCACCAGCTTTCTATCTTTATCCACAAACTGGACTAGATCCAACCAATGTAAGAGATACAAATATCTGGTATACTTGCAGGCCATTAGGAGAAAATAAAATTGGTTACATAATGGCAAAACTTATTTTTTAAAAAAGCTGTTTTTCACACACATTTTAAAAAGAAACTCATAGGCAACATTCCTATAATTGTGGAATATATTTTGTACAAGGGATACACAAAAGTGAACAACAAAATAAACAGTTAAAATAAATAAAAATGTAACATTGAAGCATAAAATAAGACTCTCCTTATACACTGCAGTGCAAAAGTCTTAGACATGTTGCATTTTTCTGCTCTGATGAATTATGAGCATCAACAATTTACTCAAAGCCTCCACTAGTGTTTTCTACTATTATAACAACCTTAACTTGCAAAAAGAAGAAAAAACATTGAGTGAAATAGCTCTCATCATTAGATTTTCAAGGTGTGGTATGCGAAGCATAATCAACAAGTCCCAAAAAGCTGTCACAAGGATGAGCAATACTTGAAGATAATATCCTTAAGTCTTTTTTGTGTACAGTTCTATGTCTGGCTTGCTGACTGCTGCATAATACAGCTTAGATCCCCTCCGTTGTATTTGTTTCTATCGTTGCGTTGAATTTTTTTGAATTTTAGAAAGTCTGAAAATAGTGATAGTGACGTTTTAATCACCATTTAAGTATTTGGATCATCTTTCCTTTGTAGTATGTTTTGTAATTAATTTTCTGTTAAGTCACATAATCACCGATTCAGCAGTTTTTTTTCCACATTCAGCCATTTTCTCTTGTTGTGGAGAGTGGAAATAAAGGGCATTCCTTTGAAAATGGTCGGGACAGTAATGTGAACCAATCACATGTCAGAGGAAGACTATTACCCGGTGGTGTAAGGATGTTAGGGCAATAGTTCAATTTATGCTTGCTTCTTGATGAGAATTTAACCAACCACAGGCCAGAATTTCAAGGAATTAATTCACACATTTTATATTATATATATATATATATATATATATATTATATATTTTACTTTATTATTTTATATCACTGTGGCAGCCCTGCCATTGAAAATAGGGCTAAGTTTGGAATGGATGAAGTTAATTTTGCCCCTGCCAATGACCACATGTGTGGCCATTCCCCAATTAGGTAATTGGATGCTAATTGAGGAATGGCCACTCTGTTTGACAAAGGACTTTAGGTGAGTTTGTGTTGGTGAGTTTTGTGTTGGCGAATGCACAGCCTGTATTTTATGCAAACCATTTGTTTTGGCCCTTGTGTCTGTTTATTTGTTGTTTTGTTTAATAAATGTGTACTCTAGTGCTTAAACTGTAGCTTCCTTGTCTCTAAGTATCTTTGGAGGACTGTGCACATAAGTGGAAAGAAGTAGAGCAAGCTATCAAAAAAGCAAGGGTGTCCTCATCTCCAGGGCCTAATGGAGTTCCGTACAGAGTATACAAGAGTACTTCAGGAGTTCTACGAATCCTGTGGAAATTGATTAAAGTGGCATGGGAAAAACAAGAAGCATGGTGCCAAGCAGGTGGGATCTTTATACCAAAAGAAAAAGATTCTACAAACATCAGTCAATTTTGCCCTATTTCCCTATTAAACATAGAAGGCAAGATTTTCTTCAGCATTATTGCTTAGAGATTGTCAACCTACCTATTAAAGAACCACTTAATTGACACTTCAGCACAAATCAGCGTAATCTGGCCACAAATTCAGTCAGCTAAAAAGGAGAGGAAGGGGCTCCGTGTGACATTCCTGGATTTGGCTGATGCATATGGTTCAATGCCACATGAACTTCTATGGGCAGCATTTTATTTTTTCAGTGTACTGATGACAATAACAAATTTAGTGAAAGCCTACTTTGGAGAGCTGTAATTTAGTTTTTCAACTTCACAATTCAGCACTACATGGCAATGCCTTGAAGTTAGAACAATGGCAGGATGTACCATTTCTCCACTGGCTTTTACCATGGCAATGGAAGTTATTATTAGGGTATCAAAATGGATAGTTGGAGGAGAGTGCTTGGCTTCTGGAATGTGACTACCACCAATTCGAGCATATATAGATGACATGACAACCACGACTACGACAGTAGCCTGCACTAATCGGTTATTGGGCAAATTAACCAATAACACTGAATTGACACAAATGCAATTCAAGCTCACTAAATCTCTATAATTAAAGGCAAAGTAGTAGATAAAAGGTTCTACATTAATGGTGAGGCAATACCAACAGTGTCGGAGAAGCCAATGAAAAGTCTTGGAAGATGGTACGACAGAAATCTAAAGGACACAGTTCGTGTGGGAGAAATTTAACAACAAGCAGCAGAAGCGTTGAAAAGCATAGACAGCAGCGCTTTACTGGGCAAACTGAAACTCTGGTGCTGTCAGTTTGGTCTACTGCAAGGACTGCTGTGGCCACTGACTGTGTACAAGGTTTCCTTGACAACAGTTGAGAAGCTTTAAGCTTTAATCAGTTCATATGTCAGGAAATGGTTGGGAGTTCCACGCTGCCTCAGTGGGACTTTATGGTAAAGGAATACTGCAGCTACCAATCTCTGCTCTAACCAAGATGTTTAAGTACGCCAAAGTCTGACTGGAAATTACATTAGTAGATTCACGTGACAAATATGTAAGGGAGGCAGCAGCTATGTTGAAAACTGGAAGAAAATGGGTGACAAAGAAAGCTGTGGAAGATGCTAAGGCTGCCCTTCAAAAATCAGTGATATTATGGGGCAAGTTCAGCATGGAAGATGGGGTCTTGGTCTCAGTTCAGCTCATCCTACATGGCACAAGGCAACCACAGCTCATCAGAGGAAACTGGTAGTCAACGAGGTGCAAAAGCAGGAGGAGAGGATCAGGTGTGTAAAGGCCGTTTCCCAGGCCAAGCAGGGAGAATGGATGAGATGGGAGAGCGTAGAACAATCCAAGATCGGCTGGCAAGAACTATGGACAATGGAACAGTGCAGGATGAGTTTCCTCATCAGATCAACATATGATGTTCTCCCATCACCACAGAATCTAAACCTCTAGGTGGGTGAGGATCCCTTAAGTCCTTTGTGTTCTTCACCTGCAACATTAAGGCACATTTTGACAGGATATAAGGTGGGTCTTAGCCAAGGACAGCTTACTTAGCACTGTGACCAGGTGCTGCGATGTTTGGCCTTACCACTGGAAGACAAGCGTAACCTGACCAATAAGTTGCCACCAGTTCCATCAAAGCATTACACACAAAAGACAATATTCCTCCATCCATGAGAGCAACCACCAAGAAAAGGTGTTAAAACCAAGCCTCTCCCAGGACAACTGGAACCTGCTAGGGACTGGAAAAGGCTGGCAGTAGTTGGTCAATGGCTTATTTTTCCATCTGAGATTGCCACCACTAACCTTCGACCAGACATTGTCTTGTGGTCTGGATCAGCACGCCTTGTTCATCTGGTAGAGTTAACAGTGCCATGGGGGGATGCTGTGGATGAAGCGTATGAGAGGAAGAAACTTTGGTATGCTCAACTAGCTGCTGAAGTGGAACAGTGAGAATGGAGACTCTGAGTTTACCTAGTGGAGGTGGGTTGTCGAGGATTTGTGGCACACTCTACAACCCAGTTTCTCAGAGATGTCGGCTTCAGTGGCCAAGAGTTGCGTCGCACAATGAAGAACTTATCTAAAGCAGCAGAAAGGAGCAGCAACTGGCTGTGATTGAGACAGAAAGATTCTGGCTGGGGATTTCAAACACAATAGAAAGAAAACATCTCTGACATACGGGTAAGTAAGCTGGGCTGAGTTGAGTGGAAGATGGAGGGGGTTGATGCTTGGACGCCAGAATCACTGTTGAGCCCTCTTGAGGTGTTGTGGGCTAGTCGACGAAACACTGAGGACAGAAGGTGCCCACTTGAAGACCACAGACATTTACCCTACTTAGCTCAATCCAAATGGTTGTCATGCTGATGTGCTGGGGAGACCGCACTGTGGTTGATCCCTGGAGTCAGCATCGAAGCCGTTGTGTGTGCTGATGTGCTGGGGAGGCAAAATAAGCTGATCCCTGGAGCCAGCATTACACTTCAATCTTCAACACCAACTGAAGGATTTCTACATCAGATGGAAAGCAACACAACTGGATAGAGATGCAGATGGATCACATTAGTTTACTTTAAAGCTAAGTCTTATTTGATGCTTATCTTGGTAATAGCCGAGTTCAAATCAGCATAAAGTTTTAACATCTACTCTCATGTAATGGAAATCAACCTGCCAATAACATCTGGGACCACTATGCTATACTGTTAAAATCACCATCGCCTTCATTATAATAACCTTCTCAGTCTCTTTGTCAATATTAAATAGATGTTGCGATTTTCATTTATGTTCAAACACAGCAGGGTTTTTTAGGCTGGGAACTAGAATGCGTGATGATCCCACTTAAATGCATTACAGGTCCCAGCAGCAACATTCAAAACTAGTGACAATACTAACTTGAAAGCCAAGTTGTAACTGAAGACAAAAAATGGTTACGTTTCGATCACATATCTCAGCTTGCAAGTTGCTGTACAATAAACCTCCATATTGCTGTTTAGTATTAGTTTGCAACTTCTTATGGCGGTCACCACTGAAACGAGATAAGTTTACATCACAGATAAGTAAAATACAAAATGACAGCACTATGATTTCACCCCCAAAGCCCATGATAGGAATAATCTTTATACATTACACCTAACATCTATAACTTACAATGTTAAAAAAAAAAAATACAATAACCTGTCAAAAGCATCAGTGATGAGGATTTGTAATTTAGGTGTCCTTGCAAACAGTATTTCTGAAGTTGTTATTTCTATTCCTCACAACCTCCGGAAATACATTGCTTCCTAATGACATTCTGTATAGAAACATTCTGTATAGTCCTAATACAACAGACTCCAAACTTTTTTCAGGGCTTTTATTTTTGATATACTGCATGAAAATAGCGTTTTTGGTTACTTTCCAAAATGCTTGTGTTTTTTCTGTCAAAATATGTATAGTAGTAACTCAACAGTACTTGCACACTTACGTTGTACCTTCTTTCCTTTGCTGTCTTCCACAACAAAATCCTCATGATCATGGGCACATTCTTCTGGGGTTTTTGTGTGTAGGCATTTTTGTACATTTCACAACAATTCTATTTTAAATCCTCCGTATCTTAACTGTAATACAGATCCCACTAACAATCCTCCATTCCTGATTGTAATCTTGTTTTTAATCTCACAAGCAGAGTCTCCAATAGAAATGTAGGACTGTGCTGTCACTCAGTAGTTGTTTAAAGTAATCAGAACGAATCAATGATAGATACAAGTCAATAAGGCGGGACATTGCCCAGCAGCACTGAGAAGTGTAGTCATTATTATTTTTGTAGTAGGTTTTATTTTTTAATGGGAGAAAGGTAAAGTCAACGTGAATTGATTAACCATTTCCACATTTTTTCCGGTGTTTTCCGGTGTTTATTGGCTATCCACCAATTTCATTTTTTTTGTATCAGGGGTGTTTTATCGGTTAACATTAGAAGGACCGACGATATACTCATACCTAGAAGCCCCGCAGCAGTCTTTCTCATGGCTGTATTCAAAACACTGTAAATAGTATAACGAAAGGAGAAACAGTCAGATGTATTTTTTTTTTTATTGAGCACGTCACATAAACATCTGAACATTTATTTACAAATCAAAACAAGAAAATGTAAATAAATAAACATCTGAACAGACATCAGTTTACAACATACATATTTATAAAACTGAAACGATAGCAATACATTTTTAACTTTTCAACAGCAACCAGTTTATTATCAGATGATCAAAAGCAACAGAACAATGTAGATACATACACTTAGAAAAAAACATTTTACAGAAGCGCACAGCACAAGAAGTTATAAAAAAAATCTAATTCATTTTTCTTTTTTTTGACAAAACGGCATTCCTTTACCTTGCATCTAAGGCGTTTCACAATCAACACAGATAATGCGCTTCTCCACGCTGCCTTTCTGCAGAGGGCACAGCTAGCTTCAGCAGTGGGGACATGCTTGGCAGTCTCCCTCTGTTCCAAATGTTTCTTACGAAGTTCCTGTGCTAAATGTAAAATATTTTCTCTCCTTGGTAAATTCTTCTCCATGCATTCTGTGTAAAGTACCAAGGAGTTGATGGCTGCTAGGTCCAATATATTGTAAAACAACTGAACAGGCCACTGTCGGGAGTCAGCTTTCATGGAATACTTATTTGCGGTCCAATGTCGGACCAGGTCCGACATTACAATTTTCCCTTTCCAGTCCAATGTCGGACCCTGTCTGACATCATCAAAAAGACATGACGTTTTTTCTCTGGAAAAAGCCGAGAAAACCTTTCAATGGCTGTGAGACCGATAGGAGCTGGAATAAAGAGCGTATCTCATAGCCCCATGCGCTACAGAGAACATGGACATAACAAAGGAGATAGCTGCTTCTGCATCCAGCACTCAAAGAATATCACTGACATTTGCAGAGCTTTCTGAGATGTTATAGTAATAAAATAATGACTTGGATCGCATTATTGAGGAGTTTGGTGATAAAACAAGTGATCAGGAGAGGATTTATCAGTATGCACGTCTATAAAGAGGTATGTGAAAAATAGAGCGAACAAGGGGTGGGACTTGGCTGTAGATACAGTACTAAGTGTCCTTTTACGATTCAATGCCTTTTAAACCTGTTTTACTCTGAAAAAATATATATTTTAAACAGCGCATGTAAAATAAACAGCGCATGTGAAAATAAATTGGACCAGATGTGCCTTACAAGCACTGAATAAATGGACTGCAAAGGGTTAAGATATATACAAGTTGTTTTTAAAGGAAACAATTCCTCATGTGTAGTGAGCTTCTAAAATCCAAAGCACTTTTCATCCTTTTTTTTTGTAAAAGAGCAAGTAGCTTCAAATGGCATGTTAACCTTATTTTGTTTGAAGTCTCTTATTTGAAATCCATGCCTCCCCGCCTTTCATTAAAAATTTATATTTCGTATCAGGTATCCCTCTGCATGATGGTGTTGACTCCCACAGTCTGGATCCACCCCTGTACAGTTGTTACAAAATATCACAATACAAAGTATCACATTACAAAATATCACATTACAGACACGAGCAGATATAAAGTACAATAAAAATCAGTAGATAATAAGATAAAATACAAATAACAGCAAAATAAATAATACAGTAAATAATTACATTTAAAAGCAAATTCGTTTAATGTCGGTGTTGGTGGAGGTATTTGTTTTTCGACCTTTTGTTTGGCCCTTGTGCCTTTTTATTTGTTAATGTGTTTTGTTTAGTGTTTGTATTTGTGAACTAAACGTGTGTGATAGCACTTCACTGCAGCATCTGTGTTCGGAGTCTCTCTTCCTGCCAGTAACAGCTTGGCTGTGACACTACCCTGGCACATTTGGTGTCAGAGCAGGATACCACCCCTGTAGACTCAGAGGAAGACTGCAGCTGAGGAAAAAAAAAATTAATGAAAAGAAAGACCCTCTATCGGGAGGAGGTGGTCGACTGAGGAAAGGCTTCATCTAAAGGCTCTCCCAGCGCCGGGCCGAGTGCTCAAAAAGGGAGGAGTGGCCGGTCCCAGAGGCGAACAAGGGAGGTTCTGCCTGTCCAAGTGCCAGAGAAGGAGAAGTTGCTTGCTCAAGAGCCAGAAGAGGTCAGTTGGGACACCTATCTTAGCGCTCGCGAGGCCTCAATTTGGGACCTCATATGCGAGGAGTGAGCGCAGTTTGTGCTCAACTTCCCCCTCCCAGAAGAGAAGGAGGAACAGCTGCTGGCCCGAGTGCCGAAGAAAGGGAAGGGTAGTCATTCCCGATGGTGAGCAGGGAAGTTGTCTCCAGTGCCTAAGGAGGGAGAGCCGTTTTCAGCTCTCAAGAGGAGCCATCTCCAGCTGCACGTGTGGAGGGGCCAGCATTGTTGCCAGCATTGCTCCTGCCAGCGTTGCCACTGCCAGAGTGCCCCGCACCGCTGCTGAAGTACCCCACACTCATGTTAGTGCCTCGTCTGGGGGGAGTGGGGACACTTTGTGATCAACTGCCTCCTACAAGAGGAAGATGAGCAGGAGGAGAAGAAGGAACATCTGCCAGCATTGCTGCTGCCAGAGTACTCAGCACCCCTGCAAGCTGCATGGTCGGAGGTGTCAGCCCTGCCAGTATAAGGTGTGTGTGTGTGTGTGTGTGTGTGGAGAGAACACGTGGGAATGTGACTGGGGATATAATTGAATAATTAATTGGTAATGAGGCTCCAGCCACAGGTGTACAATGAAGGGGAATCACGGGTATTAGACAAGTTAATGTTGGTGTTGGTGGAGGTGTGTTTTGCTGTTCTGCTGTCCTATTTTTGACCATAAGTTTTTGTGTAGACATTTTGTTTTGGCCCTTGTGCCTTTTTATTTGTTAATGTGTTTTGTTTAGTATTTGTTTACAGCTTGGACGTGACGCTACCCTGTCACAACATCTTATGTAAATCTCTTCCTACAAACACCTAAATATGAAATATTTGTTTTAGCGGAAAAACTCTTATTTGTAGCCCTGTTAACAGCTGCACATTGCTTCATTCAATTCATCCAGCAATATAGTCCACATCTCAGTGATGTCATACAATATTTGTGGTTTCTACACCTTGAAGGAAAAGTAATGTGGTGCTACAGTCAATTATAGTTTTAATTCATCTGGTAAAAAGTGACCACAAAAGTCACATTACAGGGAAACAGGGACCTGCACATACTGGAAGACTGTCTGGAATCTTTGCTATTTGCCACTTATTTAAATATGATTTTGGCATTAATGTATTGAAGTTCTGAATACACATAATCCAGCACATATTAATAATAAAGTAATGTTTTTCCAAGAACAGTATTTAAAAAATAAATAAAATAAAAACAGAAAAGTGAATTACATTTGAAAGATTTGAATATTTAAACTGTTTAAATATTCACAACATCTCTTCATAAATCAAAGTATATGAGTTCTGTACAATAAAATAACTGTAAAACACATTTCCCTACTGTTGATTTGATTAATTTGCTCTCTGTTAGAAATATCTAGAGAATACCACAATGACTTCTGCAAAACATTGTATTTATTTTGTACTCTAAAACAAGTAACCAGCTTGCTCTAACCTTAAAAATATCCAAGACACAATTAAACACATGCAGATTCATTCATACCAACTGTGTCACCGAATAACTTAACATATTTTAAAATATGTCTAACACTTTAGACTTCTGAACGTCAAGGACTACTAATCAAAGCAAAGGATTCCCTTAGGCACACAAGTCTGAAATTATCTGACATCTTTCGGTCAAAGAAGGTGGTTATACAAAAGTCGAACATTTCATTATTTTTTATTTGTATTTTTTGTACCAAATACTTATCTATTCTTTATTATTTTACAGGTGAGTAGAATACGGTATTTTTAAAACACATTATTTAACAATGCAGGACCAACTGAGAAAAAGGTTCTCATTTACAGTAGTGACCTGGGGACTAGACTTTTGTAAACCAATTGAAAAAAATGTAAAATAAATAAAGAAGCTAAATGTATGATTCACATATTTGATCCACATTTCAGAGGTGCATTCATTTGATGCATGAATAAATGTGTAATGAATTGTAACCATACCTTCACGATATGCATCATCAACCCTAGCTTGAAGGTACATGAAGAGGACCAGACCAGCTACTCCGAACATCAGCAAGGACAGAAACACCTTCTTGGGACCCATGGGCCTGAAAAACTGTAAAGGGTTCAGAGTTCAATGTGACACCAAGTCCATACTCAACCCAGTCTTCATGATGTCTCTGAGCATTTAGTTTACAAGAGAATGAAATGTAAGTGATGAAAGATGGCTATTACAGTGGTTCAATTAACCAACAAACAAGTGTATTGTACAGAAACATTAACGATTAACAGATACAACATTTACAAATGACCAAAAATAACCCCAAACCAACACCCCACAAATATATACAGTCTCGATCAGAACTGTCAAGTTGCTGCAGCTCCTCAAATTGAAAAACAATAAAAATAAATAAATAAATAAAAAAACTAAACTAATCTAAAATCTAGAAAGAGAAAAAAAAGATTCGTCAGATCTCACCAGGTCTGGGGAAGCTGTTAGTGCAGAAAATCCTTGGAGGAGCTGCCCATCCAAAACAAAACCAGGAAAACTCCAACAAAAAACAAAAGTATTTGTAATCCAACAGAAAAAAGGAGTAGGATGTCAGCAAACTATTCTTTAAAATGTGTTTTTAGTACTTTTAATACTTTCTTCTTTCTAAAAGGACCTTAAAACCTTTTTTTTTTTTTTAGTAGATGGTTTTGGTTATAATCAGAACAGCCAGAAACCTAACTCTGCTACCAAACACAGAACAAACACACCCTTCCCCCTGATGACCACCTGACCTTAAAAGGAAAAAAGGTGGAAAAAAAGGTTTTCCTAATAATTTGGCCACCTGTAGATAGACCTGAGAGCAGAACGGAAAGCTACTGGAGCAGGCAAGTACTGCAGTGAAAAAGCACTGTGGCGCCATTTATTTAAACACAAAAATAAATAAAATATTTAAACAAACAAAAACACTTGCTCACAGAGCACAAAAATAAAAGTTCAAACAAAAACAAATCACGAACACAAAACACAGGTATGATCCAGGTCAAGCTGGGCAAATCGCTTTCACTGTTCCTAGATGTTTTTGTTTTAAATTTTTTATACAGGTGACCATGCACAAGTTTTTAAGTGAATAAACTAAGTGCATGATCTTTATAGAAGCTAATAAGACCAACAAAGATAAGTTGGATACGTTTCAGTTACCATAGTTACCATACAAGGTACAGTTAAGATACAGTGCAAAGTCTCATAATACTTTTGGAAGCTTCAGAAACATTTTTATATTGTGTGTTTTTATAAAATCTTGCAAGGCTGATGCAAGTTACTATTCTTAACTCAGCACAGAGCATGAATTAAAGATAAAGTAAGCAGGCTGTGCTCAATAGCTAGGGGGTTGTCTTTCACCCATAGAATAATAAATGTGTGGAATAGTTTGCCCAGTGAATTTGTTGTAGTCGAACAAGAGAACACAAGTTATTGTAGAAAAAAAGATTATTGAAATTTGTAGAAAATGAATTAAAAATAAAAACTGAAATAGCTTGATTGGATAAGTGTCCACCCTAAATTAGCTTAGGTGTAACCAATTGCCTTCAAAATCACACACCAAGTTAAACAGTTAAATTCAGCAGTTCCTGTAGGTTCCCTCTGCTGGGTAGTGCATTTCAAAGCAAAGACTCAAACATGAGCACCAAGGCACTTTCAAAAGAACTCTTGGACAAAGTTGTTGAAAGGGCACATATCAGGGGATGGGTATAAAAAAAAAAAAAAAAAGGCCTTGAATATCCCTTGGAGCACGGTCAAGACGATTATTAAGAAGTGGAAAGTGTATGGCACCACCAACACCCTGCCTAGATCAGGCCGTCCCTCCAAACTGGATGACCGAGCAAGAAGGAGACTGATCAGAGAGGCTACCAAGAGGCCAATGGCAACTTTGCAACAGCTACAAGCTTTTATGGCCAAGACTGGTCAAAGTATGCATGTGACACAGCACAGTATCCCAAGCACTCCACAAATGTGGTCAGCATGGTAAGGTGGCAAGAAGGAAGCCATTACTCAAGAAAGCCCACCTTGAATCCTGTTTGAAGTATGCAGAAAAACACTGTAGCCATATGGCAAAAGGTTTTGTGGTGTGACGAAACTAAAATGGAACTTTTTGGCCTAAAGGCAAAGTGTTATTTAGTGTATTGAGATAATTATGTTATTTATTAAACGCCTACTTAGAATATGTGTTCTAGTAATTTGGCACTAAATGGTTGCTGTAGTTTTTCCTTTGTGCTAGATACAAGGGCATGTGTCTTTTTCAAATAAAGTAGTTGCTATTTAAGTGCATGGCATTGTCCGTCTCAGTCAATACATAACAGAAACAAATTGGCGACAAGGATAAAAACAGACTGTAAAAACGAAAACGATAGAAGGATAAAGAAACATCTACCGGTCTTGGGCGAACAAGGGCAGATAAGTAAATTAAAATGGCTCAATTTGGAAGGATTGATGAGTTTAAGTCGGACGCTGAATCAAGTTCGGCTTACATTGAACGGACGGAACAATATTTCATTGCTAACAGCATTGAAGAGGAGAAGCAAGTAGCTACTTTGCTCAGCGTAATAGGGACTTCTACCTATAGGTTGTTGAGAAATTTAGTTCAGTCACTGAAACTGAAAGATAAAACTTTCGATGAGATTGTTACAGTCCTTCAGAAGCATTTTGAGCCCAAGCCGTTGCTTATTGCCGAGCGTTTTCACTTTCAACACTGCAATCAGAAAGCCGAGTGTTTTCGCTTTCAACACTGCAATCAGAAAGCCGAGCGTTTTCGCTTTCAACACTGCA
Organism: Polyodon spathula; assembly: GCF_017654505.1. Classification (NCBI taxonomy): domain Eukaryota; kingdom Metazoa; phylum Chordata; class Actinopteri; order Acipenseriformes; family Polyodontidae; genus Polyodon; species Polyodon spathula. The sequence continues at coordinate 32,703,178 of NC_054537.1, read as the reverse complement.
TCAGAATGTAAGTGAATCAGTGACTCGGAATGCAGCAGTGTTCAGTGAATTGTGTGTTCGGGGCGACCTTGGATGAAGCACTGAGGGACCGCTTTGACAGTGGCATTCCCAGAGAGGCGTGCCAGCGGAGATTGTTGTCGGAGGATAAGTTAACTTTTGCAAAGGCGTTTGAGATTGCTTTCAGCATGGAAACAGCAGCGAAAGACACACAGCAGCTACTGGAGCAGTTCACAAAGTGAAAGCCAAACCCTCATTCCAGACCAGAGTGGGACGCTGCCATCATTGTGATGGTAAGGATCACAACCCATATGATTGCTATTTTAAGAATGCGAAGTGTCACAATTGCGACAAGATCTGACACGTTAAAAAGGTGTGCTGATCAAAGAATCAACCACGGAATACAGGGAAGCAGCAATCAGGTAAACACACCAAGTATGTTCAGGCTGAAGGGGGCGACCTCGCAATGTTTTCTCTGTCAGGTGCTAGGGATAAGCATGCATTTAAATCTCATTTCAGCGTGGCAGAGAGAGAGGTAGAGATGGAACTAGATACTGGAGCTGCAGTCTCCATAATATCACAAGACAAGTATGAAGAAGGAAAACGTTATTATCCCAATAAAGCACAGTGACTGGGTGGCACCGGTAGTACCTGTGGTAAAGAAGGACAAGTCAATTATCTTGTGCAGGGACTACAAGCTTACCTTGAACCAAGCAACCAACACTGAAACATATCCACTACCCAGCATAGAGGAGCTCATGATGACAATGAGTGGAGGAACCGCCTTTTCAAAAATTTACTTGGCAACAGTGTACCAGCAAGTTCTGCTTGATGAGGAATAAAAAAAATATGTTACAATCAACACTCACCGTGGGGTGTTTGTATATAACCGCTTACCTTTTGGAGTTAGTGCTGCACCTTCCATTTTCCAGAGAATTATGGAGAATCTAATGAAGGACTTAACGGTTGTGGTTTACCTGGACGACCTCCTGGTTACTGGATGAACTGAAGAAGAACATCTAGCAAATCTACAAGGGGTGCTTCAGCATCTCCAGGAGAGTGGACTCCGGGTGAAGAAGTCCAAATGCGATTTTGGAAAGAGCCAGATTTAATATCTTGGCCATGTGCTGGACTGCAAGGGAATTCATCCATCGGTGGAAAAAGTGCTATCCATTAAAAATACATCAGCACCAACTAATGTCAAAGAACTTCGGGCATTCCTAGGCCTGGTAAATTACTATGGAAGATTTGTTCCTAACCAAAGCACTATGTTGGCCCCCCTCTACAAATTGCTGAAAGAAAAGACTGCCTGGCAGTGCAAACAGGCTGAGAGGCTTTTAACAAATGCAAAGAACTGTTGTCATGTGACCAGATCCTGGTTCATTATGATTCGTGGGAATTCCCTGGTGAATGCTGGAAGCGACTGCATATTGACTTTGCAGGGCCATTTCTCCATAACATGTTTATGATTGTGGTGGATACTCATTCGAAATGGTTGGAAGTGCTCAGAATGTCAGTAAGAACTTCTCAAGCTACCATAGCCAGATTTCGGAGGTTGTTTGCATCTTATGGACTGCCTGAACAGATTGTGACAGACAACGGTACCCAGTTCACGTCACTTAAATTCCAACAGTTTATAAAACAAAATGGGATTCTACATTCTACCAGTGCACCAGGACACCCTGCTTCGAACGGGCTCACTGAGCGGTTTGTTCAAACTTTCAAGTCAGGCATGAAAAAACTTACAGCTAGTCCACTAGATATAGAAGACAGGATTTCATTGTTCTTGCTGCAGTATCGTACCGCTCCTAATTGCACCACAGGGCAATCTCCTGCGGATTTGTTCTTGAACAGGTATGTTCGTACAAGGCTTGACTTCATTAAACCTAACACAGCGTCAGCGGTTCACAAGAAGCAATAAATGCAAAAGTTTTACCATGACCAACACGGCATGGACAGATCTTTTGAAGTTGATGACATTGTACCTGAGAAACACTACAGGAGATAGTCCTAGATGGATTCCAGGAATTGTACATGAGCAAACTGGACCAGTGTCTTATAAAGTCAAGGCCCGGGACAGTGAAAACACCTACCGCAGACATAGGGATCAGCTGAGACCTCGAGTTTCTGCTTGCACATCCAACTTGGATTCACCTGCTATTTCAGATGAAGATGCATCGACAGAAAGGAATTCCGGAGTAAAGTCCAGCTTGTCCCTGTCTGGTGTTCCGGACAGCTCTGTACCCAGTGTGACGGACAATGATTCAGATGACCTGACTGTTTTGCGTTGCTCTCACAGTTTGATTAAACCACCTCGTCGTTATGATCTGGCCTAAAGACGGAAATGTGGACTAAAAAGTAATTATTTTGATTGAGGTGGACATTTCCATATTTTTGTTAATGTTATACCCGTCTTGGTGCCAGCGTTATCGAGTGCTAATATTATTTTCTTGTTGCAGTATATAAAAAATAAATAAATAAATATGGACCACTTGTTTTTATGTTCACCTGTCACAGCATTTAAGGTGGGGGATAATGTAGTGAATTGACATATTTATATTATTTAGTAAACTCCTACTTTGAATATGTGTTCTAGTAATATGGCACTAAATGGTTGCCGTAGTTTTTCCTGTGTGCTAGATGCAAGGGCATGTGTCTTCAAATAAAGCAGTTGCTGTTTAAGTGCATGGTGGCGTCTCTCTCAGTCAATACATAACAGTTATGTTTGGCGCAAATCCAACACAGCACACCACCCAAAGAACACCATCCCTACCGTGAAGCATGGCGGTGGCAGAATCATGTTATGGGGATGTTTCTCATTGGCAAGGACTGGGGCACTTGTCAGGATAGAAGGGAAAATGAATGGAGGAAAGTACAGAGAAGTCCTTGAGGAAAACCTGCTGCCCTCTGCAAGAAAGCTGAAACTGGGACGGAAGTTAACCTTTCAGCATGACAATGACCCAAAGCACACAGCCAAAGCTACACTGGAGTGGATAAGGAACAAAAAAGTAAATGTCCCTGGGTGTTGCCCAGTCAGAGCCCTGACCTAAATCCAATCGAAAATTTGTGGCATGACTTAAAGATTGTTGTGCATCAACGCTTCCCAAGGAACTTGACAGAGCTTGAACAGTTTTGTAAAGAAGAATGGTCAAATATTGCCTAATCAAGGTGTGCAAAGTTGCCAAAGGTGCTTCACTAAGTATTAACTCAGGGTGGTGGAGACTTTCAGTTTTGTATTTTTAATATATAATTTTTTTCTCAATAAAAACTTTTTTCCCCTTAACAGTGTGGAGTATGGTATGTAGATATGTGAAAATCCTCAATTAAATGCATGAAATTCTGAGGTACTGACAGAACTTCCTACAACTATAGACTTCCTATAGGCACTAATATATATATAGCCATGGTGTGCTAGGATTGAGACCTTTCTGCTATCATGTTCTGACATGACTCCATGCAGGAGCACCCCCAGAAATCTTTCACATCGTACACAAAACTGAATCACACCGACATCCCATCTCATGCTGATAACGACTCTGTATCAATATGCTGTACTATGTTTCAGCCTATCAGAGTGCTGAATTTTTGTTCTTTCCTGAGCTTCACTGCACCAACACTGTCACATTAGAAAACTGCAATCAAATTGCATCACTGTTTCCCTTTCTAAAAAATGAATAAACAGCGCACTGCTATCGAGACAGAACATTCAGAACAGAAAATAGGAGGCAGTAATGTTGTTGAAGCTGACACCCTGGGATCCTTCAAGAAGCTGCTTGATGAGATTCTGTGATCAATAAGCTACTAACAACCAAAAAAGCAAGATGGGCCGTGGCTTTCTCTCATTTGTAAACTTTCTTATGTTCATATTTATTGAGATATATTCACCACAAGACAAGACTTGTAGGATAGGTCATTATATTTATAACCTGTCAAAAAAGTATAAAATCTGACACAGTAGAGTAGTGCAGTAATAATAAATCACAACAATATGACATTTCCCTTTCTTTTTTAAAGAATACAGTATCTTATGTATTAGGGAAGGTAATATTAATGGCAGTGCACTGTACTATTTTTATATTTTTACTTTTATCAGAAAGCTTGTAAGATAAGTTTGTGCCATTAGTTTCTTTTTATGACATGACTTGCCATCATGCCTCAGGATTAATTGCATAGAAGAGTGGTGCTACCCAGTAGTTGTTTTAGGAATGACAACACACACAAGTGAATGAAGGCTATGTGTCACATTCGAGAAGCCAAAATCCAGTCATTAACTTAATAACAATAATGTGCACAACAAGCATTACTGATATTGATGTATATCTTTATAGTTGATGTGTGTGAGAGGGAGCGGGGTTGCTGGTTCCTGCATAAGTGTGTGTACCTGTGATTAAATCAGCTGCGACACGCAGCCGGAGACACGTTGCTAAGCAACCAGATGAGTGGCAGACTGGCCCTGAGCTAAGAAGATCGGGAGGTCTGGATTGGTTGAGGGGCATGCCTGGGGATTATGCGCTGAGCTCAAAAAGCGGCTGCGCTACAGCTCGGGGTGATTGCAATGCCATTGACACACAGACGGGCGCTGTGTTTGTTTACATCGAAGCGGGGAGCGTCCTCTCTGCAAGAACTGTTACCACGGGACCCTTTAAACTGCAAGACGGAGCCTGTGAAGGCTTTGCCCATCCAGGACCGTCGGAAGAGTCCAGAGTCGCTGGGAGGCTGGGACTTCAGAAGCAACAGAGCAGAAATAGGTCAGCTTAGGGGATGTGGATCCCAAAACAGTACAGAGGGTTACCGTAGAGTAGTAAGTTCCTGGAGCAGGACGTTGCTTGTAATGGGACTAGCGCTCGTCACTTTGTGTGGCAACTTTTTATTTTTATTTTTTGTTTTTTTGTTTTTATTTCTTTATTAAATGTGACACTAGGTCTATCCTCGCTGGTACCCTAGTGTCAGTTTGGTGTTCAAATTAAATCTGCGCGCCTGTGTGGCGTATCAACACCAATGCTCTGTGTCTGTATCTGTATTTTCCAGCGACTACCCACGCATGTAAGATGTCACCCTGTTACAATGTCAAATTATACTTAATTTTTTAACAAAGAATAAACCTCTGAACAGTTTAGAGTTAAGGGTGTTAATTGCATTTGTCTCTCTAAAGGTTATTCTTGCCTTTTAGACCACCTAACTTTTTATATTGATACTTGCAATTTAATACATTTCTCAATAGCTACAAGTTACCAACTAACTGCCTCTAGATACTCAATTAACTGAAATTTAATAAAAAACAGACAATAACACTTTCTACAGTTTACACTTTGCTGCATAAAAAAATTATACTTTAATCTTTACAGCCTGTAAGGGCAATAACCACCTGTTCTAATAAAGGCATAGTATAAGATAATTAACAATGTCTACCTGGAATTATTTTGATGAATACCTAAAATAATGTTGTATAGTATAGATTCAGTTTTTCCTCAGTCCTACTAAATAGCTGACATGAAAACATTTGCCCTGAATTAAAAAAAAAAAAAAAAAGTGTACAGTCTCTATTTTTAAGATATGGATAATTAATTAATTGAAGTATTTTTAAAAGTGTTTTAATCCTCACTTTCACATAAAACAGAAGATTGCACTACAACACTACAACCATGAAGGTTTCCGTGTATAATCAACATTCAAGGTGGGCAACCCTTAGCATATCATCATGTGTGATCATGTGTGGGCAAACGTTTTCTTAGATATGCAGGTTTACAAATGATTACTTTTCTGGCATATGTGCATGCCAGGGCTGTCACTATACATTTTCTTTTGTGAACATTATTTTCTTTACAGTTTGGAACAGGCTCATATAAATCCTAGTAGGCTATAATAATACTTTTACAGGTACAGTCAGTGGCATGCATGCACTCGTAGTTTTACAAATAGAAATTGATGCTGAAGGTGAGGCACCCAAAATTATGTGATCCAAATTATTATAAGGAAAGCCCCCTTGCTTGGCCATCATTCATATATGAAATGGCTGACTTGATGTTTTTGGTTTTATTGATTTTACAGTGGCGCTGTGCTCTATCCCAATTTCACAAAGTGTATTTGGGTAGTAAGCTCCTTTTCTCACACTTCAGACCCTTCAACATTGAAGTTGAAATCATACATCAGTGGGGTCTATTTTTAATTCATGCTGCAATGATAAGGCAAAATATAGGCTATTCACAGCAATTTAATAAAAGTTGGCCCTACACTAAAATTGCAAAATCCCTCCAGCTATCCAGGGACAACCATTTCCCCTTGATCTTGTCAAGATGTCAAGATACATACAATAATTGTACTGGGAGGATGTGACAGAGATCGAATGATTCTTGGTGTTATATCTCCCACCCGACCTGCAAGGGCGCTGTGTAAAGGAAACAGAGTACCCTGGACTAAATGGCACGGCAGTTTATTCCCAGGGTTAGGTGGAAGTCGGCCATCTAAAAGGGGGCAGAGCTATGGTACACGAACTCAGTACCGGATGAGAAACGACGTGGCATCTGCGGATTGGAGGAGCGGATGTGCTCATTGACCAAGGGGTCATGGGCGATGTTATAAAAAGGGGACATAGTGATGTGATCTGTTCCTTTGTGAATGGTTACATTAAATGATCAGGAGAACCTCTGCTGTGAATTGAGAGTGTTTTGTTTGTTTTTGTTTGTCGTTAATAATACTGTTTGTAATTATTTGGACGGCTGACACGATCCTGAGCTGTCGCCAAAGGCCAACACTAAACCCTGATCAACAACACTGCACTTTTGTTTGCACCACAAGCACTACAGCACACACTGTGGACTGGTGTTTGTGTTTGTGTATGCGTTACGTGTGGGTGGGTGAACTAAAAACGGAACTGTTATTATTTCGGGGCTAATCTGCAGATTACAAATGCGCTATACACGCCGCTGTATTGCCTCGTTACCATTAGTATTATTTACTTCTGTTTTGCCATGAGACACCTCAACGGGTTCTTGAGGGAGAGGAGGTAGTAGATGGTCACACATCGCCACATCCTATAGTCTGTCCATCAATTCGGCATCTCCTTAGCCCCCCGCACATTCTCAAAGTGCATGGATAGGTCATCCTTTGCCCCTTGCGGCTGCAAAGGATCAGGGTGTTGAACTACCTGGACGACTGGTTGATCTGCTCCCAGTCACAGAAAGGAGCAGTGGCCCACATGGCAACTGCCATTCACAACTGTCTAGCCCTGTTTCAACAGGGATCTACAGTACAATTGCTGATGTGCCAGAGACTAATGGGTTTCATCAGCTAGGGTTACTTCACACGTGCCCGATCCAAGCGTGGCTCAATACCTTCCGACTACACCCCAAACATGACAGACATAGTCGACTGACCGTGTCTCGCTTATGCTTGGAAGCCCTGTGCTGGTAGTGGCAAGCCTCTCACCTGCATGAAGGAGTAAGGGCGGGAGTGAACCACAGTCATCAAGTGGTGACGACAGATGTATCCAATTCAGGTTGGGGTGCAGACTGGACAGGCAGAGGAGTCTACAGCTCCTGGTCGGGTTGCTGGACATCCCTGCACATAAATGCGCTGGAACTGCAAGCGGTTGACCTCGCTCTCCAACATTTACTCCAAGTGCTCCAGAGGAGACATGTCCTTGACTGCATGGACAACAAGTCTGTAGTAGCATATGCCAACTGCCAGGGAGGACTTCTGTCCCCGGCTATTGACCTGGGCAAAAAGGTACCTGCTATCCCTCCAGTCTGTTCATCTTCCTGGAGTGAACTGGCAGTTGTCAATACACTGCAGAATGCTAGAGCACCCTCCACAAGATTGTTGTACACCTATAAGTGGAGGTATTTCCAAAATTGGTGTATGGCCAGAGGTCATGACCCCATGTATTGCCCTGTAGTAATCATCTTACAGTTTCTGCAAGACTTGCTATAGGAGGGTAGATCCCCCTCTATGCTGAAAGTGTACATAGCAGCCATATCTGCATGCCATGTCTCAATTGACTCAGTGTACCTGGGTGTGCATATACTAGTGACCCATTTTCTAAAGGGCGCTCAGAGGTTATGTCCTCCTAGAAAGGAAAATCCTCCCTGAATGGAGTCTAGATGTGGTATTGGAGGCTCTCACTAAGGCCCCGTTTGAGCCTATACATTTTATAGAGTTGAAATATCCCTCTATGAAGACAGCCTTTTTGTTAGCCATCACCTCTGCAGTTTCGACTGCATATACTAATGCTGGCCTGGCCCCACCTTGGAGGGTTGCTGCACACTTTACCAGAGAAGCGGCTATGTCATGTGCCCTCTTCAGAGGTGCCTCATTGGCTATGAAAAAATAATGCATAAAGCAACGGCAGTCCTTTTGAGAAAACAGGCATAAGAACAAAAAATTGTTCGGTCATATGTGCTGCCAAAGTAATAGACTGCTGGACCATCAATGTACTAAACCCAGTACACAAAATATAATCTCTAAAAGATTGATTTGCTCAACCAAAATATAGGAGACATGCTAAAAAAGTAACAGGATGGGGAGGGATGGAGGTCTAAATTGTTGAGAAATAGTGGAAAAAAACAATTTTTTTATTTACTGATAAAACATCTTCATCTCTCATTAATCACAACCTTGAGTAAGTTTCTGAAATCAGTAACTCTGCTGCCTAGATACAGCAATAACAAGCAAGGTTTCCATGCATCTGGAGACTTGTGCTCAGAAATCCATCTATCCACTTCTATGCTGTATATTGATTACCTTTCGGGTGCCTGTCTATGGGATAACCATTTGACTGTGTACATATCTAAGCGAAATGGTCTGTTGGCATTCCAGAAGGGTTTTGGTAGTTTTTCAGTTTCGTAGCCCAGGTCATGCTCTGCCTAAGAATGGCTCTGATTTTATAGAACTAACAATTTGACTTTTTGAATTGTTTTCAGCTCTTAAAAAACAGTTGCAGATTTCAAGTTAGCTATAATAGCTATAACACTTTATATGCAACTTGAACTCTACAACTTTTTAGGAAGAATGCGAACGGACCATTTCTCTTTGGAAAATATCAGTGATACAGTCTGAGTGTTTTTATTTGTCATGCCAATGACTGTAAATTTTGTGTTTCCATGTTTACTGTATAATTGCACCACCTATATTCTGTTTACATGGATTTTTACCTTGATCTCTCAGCTCATTTATCAAGAAAAAAATAAGTTAATCTCTAATAGAAATTAACTATAAAAGAAAGACAACCTAGTGTTCTTGTTAGAATGGATAAGGGTGCTCCAACCTGCCTTTTTTCAAATGGCCTGTCCTTTTCTTCCCAAGCCCTGCCCTCCAAAATCCTCTGGGTTACCATTCATGTAAATTACCATATATAAACCACATACTCTTCCATCCTTGAGAAAACAACATAAACGGAAGTTGACTAAATATATAGTTTAGTTGAGAAATAAATATGAGTGGGCACAAATATGAGTAATGGTTCCCGATTGTTTGATTCTCGCTTGTGCCAAGCTGCTGATGTTGGTTGGTATCCTAAAGGCATTGGAGGAAAATGAGTCAGGGTGGTTTCTGCCTCAGTGTCACAGAGGTGCTACTGACAGACTTGCCAACTCTCACAAATTTATCACAAGAGACTCATTTTAATTAAGTAAAATTAAGCTTCACTCGTGATCTCGCAAGAGTTGCTCAGATCTCTGGATTTTGCTCCTCTCTGAGATGACAACACAAAACTTCCCGCTACAATAGTCATATCGGAGAAGGAAAACCCAAAGAAGCGACGCCACTATAGATGCAAATACTACTTAGACTGGAGCAGTTATTTCTCATATGAACATGCGTTCTGTCTGGTTTGTTCTGAAGACATCAACGTTGGGGATTCTGGAGTAAACGACCTCAAAAAACACCTGGAAACTTCTAAGCTCGTAAGTAGGGACGCAGCCTCTAAAATACAGAAGTCTACAGCAGTTTTTTTTTTTAAATCCAGCTCAGCAGACTTTAGGCCAGAAGGTTACAAACGCTGAATTACTTTTTTTTTTGCCAAGCCAGTGCAGAACATGGATTACTGATTGATTTTACATATCATTACACAAAACTCGTAAAGTTGACGTTTCCAGATTCAAGCATTGCAAAGGAATTTTCTTGTGGCCAAACCAAAGCTACCACAGTATTAAAAGCTCTTGCTGATCACCATTCAAAATCAGTTGTAATGCATGCCAAACGGGCCCAGTAACTTTAATGATGGTCGAGGGTAACGATGTTTGCAATGATAAGGAGGTTTGCATTATGATTAGATACTTTAATCAGACTCTTAAAGTTGTAAAAAAAACTCTTGGCAATGGAAATTTGCAATATAGCAAATGCAGAAAACATGTTCAGTGTCATAAATTCTGTTTTTGTGAACCACCACTTTCCATGGAAAAATTTTATCAGCTTCTCTTCTGACTCTGCCAATGTCATGGTTGGGAAAAATAACAGTTTTAAGTCGGGTAAAACAGTAGTCAAGTTCAGTATACAACTTGCAGCAAAGGATGGTGTTAAAGTAATCTCAAAACCTGTAGAGAATCTGCTAGTGGACATTTTTTTAATTATTTTAATAGTAGCGCAAAATGAAAAGAGGAGTACGACCAATACCAGTACTGGTGTGATGCAGACGAGCTTCAAGAAATAAAACACAGAGGAACAATTTCGGTCTCCACCAAGCAGTAGCAAGGTGCGATAACCAGTGGGAGCCCCTTAAAGCGTATTTTGAAAGCAATTCTGAAACAGAGCATCCTGGCCGAGTTCAGCGGATTAACACCTACGTACATTACGAGGAAATGCAACTTTACTTTCCGTTTTTGGAACGGGCTGGATGATTTATTAGCTTACAATATGTTTTTTTCAAGCTGAGGATTCGAGAGTTGCCTGTCTCTGGGAAGAAAGTGTAAAACTGCTCAAAACACTGCTTAATTGATTTGTAATGTCAGATGTGATAAGCAGTGGCAGTGATGTAACCATGGTGGATTTCTAAGAAGTGGTTAATCAGAAAGAAAATAAGAAGTTATCAGTGGGTGTTAAAACTAAAGTTTTTATCGCCGCTAATACAGATTTAGACAATGCTACTCTTGACAGGTTCAATGCTGGAGTCAGAAAGTTTTACTCTGCAGCAGTCCAGAAACTGCTAAAAAAAATTACCACTGGCAGATAAATCTCTTCCAGTGTTAGGATTTGCTACATCCACCTAAAAAACTGGATTATGATGAAGATACCATTCTTAATCTACTGGTCACAGTTTACCCATGTGATGAAGTCTGAGGACGGAAAACAATAGTGAATGAGTGGAACCTGTACCAAGTGGTCTCTGAACTCCTCGATTTCCAGCTAGGAGTAACCAAACTGGATGAGTGCTAGGGCGAGGTACTGGATCTTAACAAAATAAGGACAGGAAAAGCGGTAGCGAGCTCTTTTGAAACTGACTGCTACACTTTTGATCCTCCCTTACGATCAGGCTAGCATGGAGCGTGTTTTATCCAGAGAAACAAAACTGTTCCAGAATGTGCAGCAAAGTTTTATCTGCTGTACTCATAACGAGAACACATGGTCCGACCTGCTGGGAACTGAAACCTTCCAAACAGCTACTTGAAATGGCTACGCGTGCAACACTCCAGCAGATGTTATTGCAGCAGCTGTCAAAGTCACCTTAACCAAGAAGCTGAGCAGGGTTGTGATAACACAGGCAGGGCCATTATAAATAGTTGTTTGTAATGCGTGTTAGTTATTAGGACTGCTGATTTTTGTAAAGTATTTTGAGATGCAGTAATACAGTTTTGTAAATAGCTTTGAGCTGTTAGTTAAGCAATATAAGCTGCTAGTAATGAGGTTTTGAAGCCAACTATCAATATAAGCTACCTCTTATCATTGGAATATTGGTTTATGTTTGTTAAAATAGCAACTGGTGATTTGTATGCCAAACCTCTTAATTTTTAGGTGTTTGTCTCATGATTTCTGTACTGATCAAATGCCAGCCAAGGCCAGACTGTCAGTATTCATTGTTTTTTGTTTTTGTTTTGCAACTGTATAAAATATAAAAGTGATAATTACTGTCCTGATTATCATGTCTCAAGATTTTTTCATACTGTGACATCCCTATGCTGAACGAGCCACACACACCATCTAATTTACAAGATATGTTAATACTTGAACTTCATATTATGTTTTTGGTGTCTCACAAACTTAACATCGCACTTTGCAATACAGTGTTTTTTTCTTTTTTCTTTTCTTTACATTGACACAAGTGACGTTAACCCTAGTCAACTGCTATTCCAATCAAACCCAAAAGCACACTCCCTTCAACAACAAAAAGTGTGTGTCATTGTGTTTAGTATATATATATATATCATATCTAATATATATATATATATATATATATATATATATATATATTATATATAATATATTATTATATATAACACATAAACATATACTATAGTATTTGTGTGCAATGCCTTGTTTGTGAAATGCCAACAAACACACAATTGTGTCTATTTTGCAAAATGTGAATACTTTTTTTAATGCCTCACAAATATAAAGATGCAATATCTAAACTTTTAAATTAATCTATAGTTACTCACAGATATAGCAACTTACTTCTCGAAGTGTCAGAAAAACAGGGACAAGGACAAATTTAAGATACAGCTGTTAACGTAGAAACAACAACAGCGTCAGACTTGTCTGATCCAAAATCTTCACATCTGTAGCAGTTCCGTTTGTGAACAAAAATCAATCTCCACAACCCTATATTAGATTATATTTAAAAAAAGATCCGCAAATCTTTGACCACTTTTATTTGTTCTAATTTGACAGCATGAGAATAAATCCCTGTTTTAAATACCCTCCCCTCCCACACAGCGAAACAAACCACAACCCCTTAGGCATAAGGTTTCCAGGTCCGTCCATGCTTTAATGAATGTTCTTGTCATAGGTGCATTTCAAATACCGGCACGCATTTGTTTAAGCATTTATTTTCTGAAAGCCAAGCCGCACTTTAAATTAATTAAAAAAAAAAAAAAAAAAAAAAAAAAAATTAGTATAACAACCAAAAAGTGGATAACGTTAAAAGTTGTTATTTTCAGTTTTAATGTAGCTTCTTGAAACTTTACACTACTGCACAACAAGAACAGCTAAACAATCCTGCAGTCAATCACCCAGTCACGGCAAGTCAAACATAGCTGAATCCGCAACCCAAACATTTCCCATAAGCATTCTTACATTAATATAGTAATATGTCCAACAAATAATCAAATGTAATAACCAAAACGTAAATTAAAAATGTAGAAACGACTGAAATTCACGAGCACACGTTTTCAACAAAGTACAGCTCTATAGCATATGGTATGCAGTATCGGTACTTTATTATTCTGTTTTAGTTTAACGGTTGTGTCATTATTTTTATTTTTATTTTTTTATATTCAGTGGGAGACTGCACTATAGGAATATCGTTTTAATATGCCACATAACTCAGACCTTAAGGAGATTCACAATGTTATTAAAAAAAAAAAAAAAAAAAAAAAAAAAAAAAAACAGACCTAAGGCATAAAATGAAAAGCACATTAAGTTACATGTCTTAAATCACAAGTTCATAATAATAATGACACATTTTGAGAACAACTGGCACTGGAGCACTGTTCTATATAGAATGCAATCGGAACATGGGGAACAATAGTATTCATTGGTAGACAGAATCTTGATGCCTGTTTTGCCCAGTGCTTCCAGAATAAGGTATCCCTGAATAGATACCCATCGCTATTCAAAAATACTGCAGGCAAAAAAAAAAAAAAAAAAAAAAAAACCTGTAGCGTGAACAATTTTTTTTCTTTTTTTTTTATCATCTTGAAAACGGCGTCAGACGAGGAAACGAGTGGGTTTGATAGCTGTTTCTTCAAATAATATTTCAAGCTACAGCCTGAGCAAGCAGAACACATTTAAACTGTGCCTGAGACTTAATTATGTGTAACTTTAGCTGTTACAATTTTGTTCAAGTAGCTTGTATCTGTAACAGACTACATCCCCAACACTGATAATGATTAAAAAAGGCAATCAAATACCTATTTGTAGTAAATGGATGTCATGTTTTGAAGATAGGTAGAATAGCTATTCAGGCATACCAAGATATTTAGTAAAGAAGCGGTAAAATGGGCAATAACATCCCTTCGAAAAAGGATAACATGTTTTTGGGGTACAACTCCTTTAGCGGGAAGGTGCTTGCTCATTAAAATAATCTGCATATATACTAAGACTGGTTCAGAGACGATATTTTGTAAGCAAGCGGGCTAGTGGGGTAAAACTGGCTGCTAGCGTAGTACCTCAAGCATCACAAACTATGACGCCGTATAATCCATTTATACAAAATCAGAAATAAAGAGCGCGTGTTTATTTAAATGATATTATAAAAAGGGAGCTCATCTTTAAATATTAGGTAACCTAAAATGTACATGCAACAAAGGGTTAAATGGAATTGTATTCAACTAAATTTATGCGCCTATGTGAATGCTAAGTTTAAGTACATTTATATTTAAATCAATCAATCAATCAATCAATCAATCAATCAAAAGTAATTGTGATGCAATATTTGGCTTGGATCTTCCTTTCACACAACGAATCATGTGCACGTTTGATTGACAGCTTGGGAGGCAAAGAAATGAAAGAAGTAATTTACAAACCGCTAACCAAGATCATGCAGCAGTCTCTTAACACAGGGGTGGTACGGACAGACTGGAAAATTGCAAACGTAATACCGATCCACAAAAAGGGAAACAAAACTGAACCAGGTAACTACAGACCAGTAAGCCTGAGTTCTATTATATGCAAATTTATGGAAACTATAATAAGATCCAAAATGGAAAATTACCTATATGGTAACAGGGTCCTGGGAGACAGTCAACATGGTTTTAGGAAGGGGAGATCGTGTCTAACTAACTTGCTTGATTTTTTTGAGGATGTAACATCGATAATGGATAATTGCAAAGCATATGACATGGTTTATTTAGATTTCCAGAAAGCTTTTGACAAAGTCCCGCACAAAAGATTCATTCTCAAACTGAACGCAGTTGGGATTCAAGGAAACACATATACATGGATTAGGGAGCGGTTAACATGTAGAAAACAAAGTACTGATTAGAGGAAATTACAGCAAAGGTCATTCAAAATGATCTAGACAAGATTCAGAACTGGGCAGACACATGGCAAATGACATTTAATAGAGAAAAGTGTAAGGTACTGCACGCAGGAAATAAAAATGTACATTATAAATATCATATGGGAGATACTGAAATTGGAGAAGGAATCTATGAAAAAGACCTAGGAGTTTTTATTGACTCAGAAATGTCTTCATCTAGACAATGTGAGGAAGCTATAACAAAGGCTAACAAGATGCTCGGATACATTGTGAAAAGTGTTGAATTTAAATCAAGGGAAGTAATGTTAAAACTGTGCAATGCACTAGTAAGACCTCATCTTGAATATTGTGTGCAGTTCTGGTCACCTCGCTATAAAAAAGATATTGCTGCTCTAGAAAGAGTGCAAAGAAGAGTGACCAGAATTATTCCGGGCTTAAAAGGCATGTCATATGCAGACAGGATAAAATAATTGAATCTGTTCAGTCTTGAACAAAGAAGACTACGTGGCGACCTAATTCAAGCATTCAAAATTCTAAAAGGTATTGACAGTGTCGACCCAAGGGACTTTTTCAGCCTGAAAAAAGAAACAAGGACTAGGGGTCACAAATGGAGATTAGACAAAGGGGCATTCAGAACACAAAATAGGAGGCACTTTTTTACACAGAGAATTGTGAGGGTCTGGAATCAACTCCCCAGTAATGTTGTTGAAGCTGCCACCCTGGGATCCTTCAAGAAGCTGCTTGATGAGATTCTGGGATCAATAAGCTACTAACAACCAAACGAGCAAGATAGGTCGAATGGCCTCCTCTCGTTTGTAAACTTTCTTATGTTCTTATGAAAGTCTTGAAAAGTCATAGATGTTTATTTTAATGTCCATTTTTAAAGTAAGTTAGTAGTAGTCAACATTGCAAAACAAATATGCACACGCGTTTAAGAGTTTAGTTTAGTAGTAGGGCTCGAGTGAACAGGATTAAGACAGCTGCCAACGGGCACTTGTGATTCCTCGCTCACGGCGCAATGCGCGTAATTTGTCATTGCAATCCACTAGACTAGAGCAGAGCCTGCTGCAAACTGGAGCGAGTTTATATTGCTCCTGGACGGCAGGTGTTTGTGTAAACTTGTGATTTCGGTGATTCCACATCCAGAATAGATTGTTTAAAAACTGTTACAAAAATAAATAAAAAAATGAATAAATGACGAAACGGATTCAGGTGGGTAATTAATTGAAGTCTTGTGATGAATTGTACGTGTATTTTTCACAGACCACAATAAACAATTTGAGACACTGTCATTTATATTTATATATTTATTATTACTACACAAGCAGTCTACCATATGTAACTGAATCCAGTTCTTGTATAATTCAGTTAAATGCAGTACAATCTTCTAAATGTTTATTTACTTATTTATTTGTTTGTAAGTAATTTCATTCCTAACAGAAATGTTGAACTTGAAAGATTATAATTATTATTTATTTGCCGTCTGAAAAATAATCGTTGTTTTAGAGTTTTTTAGAGTCGCCCCGGAAAATTTGGTGTCCTCTCTGTAAATCAAGCAGGACCTTTCCAAAAACTACCAAACGTATACTGTTAGTGTGTCTCTCTCACCTGCATACCCCAGACCTTCTATCACTCTGGTGTGCATGTGCACTCAATAAACAAGGGGACACCATTTTTTCCAGTCACGTGGCTCAGCACTGCATGCACGCCCCTTACAAGGTGATTCAGAGACAGCATAAAATATGATGGTTCTGTTGAGGTATAGGCATTTCACACAGACCTATAAGCCGCTTCAGTGGTGGTTCTGAAGTGTCGTAACTCCTTTGTGTGAAAGCACCTATGTGTCACTCAAGGTTGTTTTAAAAAAATCAATTTTTGTCTGCTTGTTACGTTTTTTTCAGCCATCGCAATATCTTTGTTTAGCTGTACCTGAGAAAATTCAGTGTAAACGAAAGCAGTCATATTTAGCTGGAAACAAGGCATTCCCAGCACAGCTAAGATTTTCGTTTTGGTTTGAACGCAGTAGGACCTTAGCCTGATTTAAAATGTTTGCTTGACGGACGCCTTTATGCGGGTAACAAGTAACAGAGTTAACAAGTTATTACAATATAGCTAAGAGATTACAATACAGCTAAGAAAAAAAAGCAATACAGCTTTTTTGTTTGGGGAGTTTTTAGTTTCTGGTTGCACTTTTTTGTCAAATGAAACGGTTTTTGCAGTTATTGTGCACAGTGTGTTTGTTTCGATAGGTTGTATTCATATATTCTTTGTATTTGTAGTGCCTAAATGCAACTACTGTTATAAACTGCAAAAAATGTTCGCCTTGCTTCGCACAGCACCATACATTTGCAGTCTTGGCTACTTTGCTCTGTTCAAAGCCTGGGGAGATATTTGATGTATTCAGAGTTTTAAATGATTTAAATCATGTTTGTAATGTAAACTATTTCCTGTGACGTCAGACCTTTGGTAGTTGCTCGTCCACCCGAAGTTGGGGCCCACCCAAATTTCCATTATTAGCTACGCCCCTGCCTGGAGTACAGCACTGCTCTATAGTGTATTTAAAGAAGTAATCTTCTATAAATACTTACAGCCACATGGAAAATTCATTCACTGGTTGCTTATTCAGAATACATCGGAAAACTCAAGCTGTCATACTTGCTAAATTTAAAAATAGGACATGTACCATATAGTAAAGTACATTTTACAAATATATTTCATACATTTTGATCACACACACTGAGGTGAATTTACAAGTCTTTTTGTTGATATGTTTTATCTGAAACTGTCATTTATGTTTAATTATTAATTATCTTTTTTGTATAAAATGTATAAAGTTATACATGTCCTACACTCCCATTCGCTATATTGGTCTCACTAGTCTAGTATGTGTATACTTTTTGCGTAGCAAATCGCTTTTCACAGATGTATATTTGTGGATGTAATACTCTCAAATGCAGTTTATGTCAGAAAACTGTCTGAACTGAGTAGAAATATATTTCCTATTTTTACATTTCTTTTCTATAGCACTAAATGGAAATACTCACAATATACTTGTAAGAATTTATAAAATCATAAAAATTCCATAGTCTGACATTGTTTGAATCCAGAAAGGGCTTTCCTTCTATTATTTTAATGGGAATTAATAACTAGTAATAACTATTAATGTAGACTAAAAGAAAGCTAATGTTGATTTTAAAGCTCCAGGGCCAATTTTTTTTTTGGTAACAACACTTTTTCACTGATGAAAATAACATGCTTCATAGTTCTGCAGTTCTGCAAAAGATTCGAGTCGTGGTCCCAGTGTGCTTGTGAATGTTGTCCAATCATGTTGTGTTTGTCCCTCGTTCGATTTGTGGGGTTGTGATAGAGAGAGAAAGAATCGATGTTGCAAACCTCCCTCTCAACCAGAAAGGACGCCGTGTAAGGACACTGGTACGCTGCCTCCTAGATGGACCACCTTAACGGTAGGTAGAAACCGGAAGGTAGCTTTATTAGGAGGGGCGCATAGTTGTAAGTACCCGGAACGACTCCATTGCAAGCAGCTGCGGGACGGCCCTCTATTGGAGAAACCATGGCGACGGGTTGTTTTCAGGGAGGAGTGTATGGATACAAAGAGGAAGCAGCTATGACGGTACATTGCCTTGCGCTGAGAACATAAAACTACCGGCCGGAGGATTGCGTTTTGTTGTGATACATGTTTGTTTTGTTATGTGTTTGTTTGTTTGTTGTCTGCAGAGGAGGAATACGGAGCCAGCGGCTGCAGCTATGGAGGCAGCCTGCATCACTTGAGCACTACCCTCACCACACGACGCCAGCACCCCCCTTTCGTGCACGGGATTATTGTGGAGTGTTGAGTTTATTATTTGGGACTGCAAACCAGCCGTGTCCCCCCCCCCCCCCCCCCCCCCCCCCCCGACAGCACTGCACTGCTGGTAGAGGGGTGGGTCTTTTTGTTCGTTTATTAAAAACACAGACATTTTTGGGGAAAATAACTGTTTGGACATTGTTTTATTCACCACACCACTTGCACAGTTCACAGGGGTCCAATAACTTGTCTTGTTAGGTCTACAGAAGAGCAGGGCTCATCCAGGCAGGGCAAAGGAGCCAGAGGAAGCACAGCATTAGTTAGAATAAAAAATCAGTGAAAGTGAAAACATAAAATTCAGATTTTTTTTTTTTTTTTACAGAATGCCTCAAAAAACAATATCTGACTGCTGGCTATTGCTAGAGAACTTTAACCTATAAATATACAACAAATCCCACATCCTTCTGTACCAATTAAATTGTACCGACTCAACAATCCTTATTGCCACCACAGGGAAAGCTTCAGTTTTAATGACGGAGAGTCAGTTATTAATGACTGTCATTTTTATGGTCTAATCTAGATGAGTAGACTTGTTAGACTTTTTTTTACAGCCTATTAAATTAATTGAGTTTCCATTCCCAAAGGAAGTACACTTTATAGTTAATGGACTAGAAAGTACCCACCGCTCTTACTAATACGTTGTATGTTATGTATAAGATGATTCAGTACCATCAGCCAATACTTTGCAAATATGAAAACAACCCTGTACCTGCCACTACGGTAGTCAATCCACAGCCTTTCAGCTCTACTAGAGCACAACCTCTTTCTATAACAACACCCTGAGAGATGAACAGTTCAGTAATATTGCTCCATTCACTTATGTACCAGATAAACTATAAGCAACTCTCACACATATACAGTAGTTATTTGTTTAATAAAGTTATTCTCATAAGAACATAAGAAAGTTTACAAATGAGAGGAGGCCATTCAGCCCATCTTGCTCGTTTGGTTGTTAGTAGCTTATTGATCCCAGAATCTCATCAAGCAGCTTCTTGAAGGATCCCAGGGTGTCAGCTTCAATAACATTACTTTCTGGTCGAAAAAGTCCCTTGGGTCGACATTGTCAATACTTTTTAGAATTTTTAATGTTTGAATTAGGTCGCCGCATAGTCTTCTTTGTTCAAGACTGAATAAATTCAATTCTTTTAGCCTGTCTGTATATGACATGCCTTTTAAACCTGGAATAATTCTGGTCGCTCTTCTTTGCACTCTTTCTAGAGCAGCAATATCCTTTTTGTAGTGAGGTGACCAGAACTGAACACAATATTTAATATGAGGTCTTACTAATGTATTGTACAATTTTAACATTACTTCCCTTGATTTAAATTAAACACTTTTCACAATATATCTGATCATCTTGTTGGCCTTTTTTCTAGCTTCCCCACGTTGTCTAGATGAAGACATTTCTGAGTCAACAAAAATTACTACGTCTTTTTCATAGATTCCTTCTTCAATTTCAGTATCTCCCATATGACATTTATAATGCACATTTTCATGTCCTGCATGCAGTACCTTACACTTTTCCCTATTAAATGTCATTTGCCATGTGTCTGCCCAGTTCTGAATCTTGTCTAGATCATTTGAAATGACCTTTGCTGCTGGAAGAGTGTTTGCCCTTCCTCCTATTTTTGTGTCATCTGTAAATTTAACAAGTTTGCTTACTATACCAGAATCTAAATCATTAATGTAGAATAGGAATAGCAGAGGACCTAATACTGATCCCTGCAGTACTCCACTGGTTACCTCACTCCATTCTGAGGTTTCTCCTCTAATCAGTACTTTGTTTTCTACATGTTAACCACTCCCTAATCCATGTACATGTGTTTCCTTGAATCCCAGCTGCGTTCAGTTTGAGAATTAATCTTTTTTGCGGGACTTTGTCAAAAGCTTTCTGGTAATCTAAATAAACCATGTCATATGCTTTACAATTATCCATTATCGATGTTGCATCCTCAAAAAAATCGAGCAGGTTAGTTAGACACGATCTCCCTTTCCTAAAATCATGTTGACTGTCTCCCAGGATACTGTTACCATATACAGTAGGTAATTTTCCATTATGGATCTTATTATAGTTTCCTAAGTTTGCATATAATAGATGTCAGGCTTATTGGTCTGTAGTTGCCTGGTTCAGTTTTGTTTCCCTTTTTGTTTTCCTGTCTGTCAGTACAACCCCTGTGTCAGGAGACTGTTGCATGATCTTGGTTAGCGGTTTGTAAATAACTTCTTTCATTTCTTTGAGTACTATTGGGAAGATCTCATCCGGCCCAAGGGATTTGTTTATTTTAAGAGCTCCTAGTCCCTTTAATACTTCTGCCTTGGTTATACTAAAGTTATTTTAAACTGGATAGGAACAAGTTGACATGTGGAGCATGTTGTCCGTATCCTCCTTTGTAAACACTTGTGAAAAGTAATCATTTAATATATTTGCTTTTTTTTTTTCTTTATCAATGATTTTGCCATTTGTATCTATTAGACATTTATCCTCCTCTTTGAATGTTCTCTTGCTGTTGTAATATTGGAAAAATATTTTGGAATTGGTTTTAGCCCCCTTAGCAATGTTCATTTCTATTTCTCTCTTGGCCTTTCTAACTTCCTTTTTGACTTGCGTTTGCAGTTCTGTGTACTCTTTCTGTGTACATTTATTTTGGTCCCTTTTAAACGCTCTGTAAAATGTATTTTTTCACTGAATGTTTTTTTAAATTGCTCTATTAAACCATTTTGGCAATTTAGTTTTACATTTAGATTTGTCTACTTTAGAGATGAAATTGTTTTGCACCTCTAATACTACATTTTGAAGAACAGCCATCCTTTTTCTGTGGATGTTTTTTCTATTTTACTCTAATCTACTTCTGTGAGTCTCTGTTTCATACCTTCATAGTTTGCTTTTCTAAAATTGTAAACCTTAGCTTTAGTCATTACTTTTGGGACTTTAAAAAGCACTTCAAATGAGACCATGTTGTGGTCTGAGTTTGGCATTGGTTCTCTGACTTCTGTTTTAGTTATTCTGTCTTCGTTATTTGAAAGGACTAAATCAAGCCATGGCTCCCCTTTAGTTGGTGCCTTGACAAATTGCGTTAGGAAGCAGTCATTTGTCATTTCCACTATTTCAATTTCACCCATCGTGTTCCCCACCGGTTTTTCCCATTTTATATGGGGGAAGTTGAAATCCCCCATTAGTATGGCTTCTCCTTTGCTACACACATTTCTATTGTCATTGTTTAACAGATTATTATGCTCGCCATCTGAATCTGGCGGTCTTTTGCACGCTTCTATTATTATGCCCTTTGAATTTTATTCTGACCCATATTGATTCGGCTTTATTTTTTTTGTCCAAGTTTAACACCTGGGCTTCAAGACTGTTTCTTATGTATAGCGCTACCACTCCACTTCTTCTGTCCTGCCTGTCTTTCCTATACAGTGTATACCCACAAATATTATATTCGTTCCCATCACTCTCAGACAACTAAGTTTGTGTAACACCTATCACATCATAGTTACTTGTTAGTGCAGTAGCTTCAAGTTCTAAAATTTTGTTTCTGATACTTTAGCATTTAGATAAATACATTTAATGGTTGTTTTACCTGAGTTGTTGACCTTGTTTTAGGACCTAAGTTTTAGGTAAATCTATATTTTAAAATATTGTTTAAAAGAAAATAAGAAGAATTCTAACTGCAATTGTGCCCTCGCCCATGGCTTGGGATGCATAACTGCCATTATGATCAACACCACTTGGTATAGCCTCCATCAATGGGCACTATCGCTTAAATAAAGCACCACCCAGGTCATTAGATATGCATGGTTTCACCATTGGAAATAGATTTACTATACATTAACTCAAATGTTAAATTTTCTCTCCATGGATACAAGGATTTTCCAGTTGTATCACAAACTTTCATTTGTTTTGTATCACCACCGCAACAGGTTGCTTAACAACCTACAATTAAACAGAAGAATGTGTAAATTAAAGCCAGAGATTCTCCCAGTTACAGAATCAATACATAAATGCATCTTCTGTTTAGGGAGGGGAGGGTTCAAGGTCAAGATCTCATTCTATTAAAGAAATGCTGTGCATAATGGCAGTTTTCATATAATTATTTGATGTAGTCAATACACTGTCCCATCGGCCCTCATTTGTACAGGGAAAGCAGGATTTTCTACAGGCATAAACATACATGATAAGCTTCACTGAGGCTCAATGCTCAAGAAGTAATGCAGATTACTCAAAGCTCATTGGCTTCATTCAGATTATCAGGGTTGCAAAAGGCTAGCATTCCTATGACAGGAATTAAAACTAACCTAGGGAGGAAAAATATTTATTTAAAAACACAATCAATATCATTGCTTTAAAGAAAACTCCTAATTTAATAATAATAATAATAATAATAATAATAATAATAATAATAATAATGCATAAAAGCTCTGTGTGTTATTCTTTCATGTCACTTATTTTTGTTTCAGCTGCTCAGTCAAGCGCTGGGAGGCTAAAATGGGAGTTGACCGGTTAGAGCCTGGAGAAAGGGCTGCCCTCAGCCACGGATTTCTTGAGGTTTCCCCCTAAAAAAATAAAAAACATGTGAGTATGTTTTTTTTTCTTACCTAAGTGCTGAGAGGTTTATATTTAGTTTTGTGGGGTGAGTGGTCGTGTTGGAGAGGCTGGGCTTTCTCCCTCCGTGCAGTCATGCTCTGGGGCTCTGGGTGACGCACCGTATCTCAGCTGTTGATTTCTGATTAAATTCAATATTGGGGGATAGACGGTAGATGCAACTGTGGAGCGCGTTAATTATTTATTTTTACTCATTCATGGTTTGGCGGCCTCGTCTTTTTGGGGGGAGGTTGCCCATAGCCACTTCCTGTCTGCGGCACTTGGATGCATGTAACTGTTCATGTTTTTTTCTAGCCGGCCTCGAGTAGGTAGCTATCGGGACCCACAGACGAGGCCTCCGGCCAAATTTATCTTTCAGTCGAGCCCTGAGCACCCTCACAGTTCAGAAATCATCTGCAATTGCAATCCTCATCATTCATTCATTGCCATTCATTCATTGCAGATTTTTTGTGCTGAATAACACTGGAAAACAGAATTTAAAAAAACAAATTGTAAATTAAGAATTAATTTTAAACTTTAGTTAAATTTTTAGTAAAAATTTTGGGGTGGAGGGAGTGGAGTGTGATACAACTACATGCATTATTGCTAAGAATCAGAGTAGGAAATTTGCTTTGCTATTTGAAGGGTGGAGTTCTTCACCACTCAAGAGCCTCTGCTTTACAAGGGCCGTCATTCTAAACTACCTAACATCCCACTGAGGATATGTGGCTCAGGAAATTTCTTGCTAAATGTATGTGGCTTATTGTTTTCCTAAGAGTACCTGCGTTATTCTGCTGTTCCACAAATTTATTCTTGGGGATAAAACCTGAAAACCTGCAGGCCTTTGTTGTTTGTTTTTGTATTGACGGTGTCTTCTTGTGTTCATGTACTGGTGGTATAGTTTATTTAAATAAATTGAGGTTAGAGGTAATCAACAACCTTACTTACTATACACGAGCATGCTTATTATATGCAGGTCTTTCACTGCCACTGTTTAAAATAAATAGTGGTGTTATAAGTTGTAGGAACAAGTTATTCCTGTTGTCTTTCCCCTTGTTCAAGCCACCTTTAGTCTGCCCCACATTATGCTATTAACAGCAATACCTAAAATGAACTGTTTATGGCATCTGGTATTAATGATTTGAGGCACATGAGGAAGGGTAGGCTTGCTTTTGACATTGTTATATATTCCATTGCTGTCTGCTGTCATGAGGTAATGGCTTTGGTCCATGTTGTTTGTTTAGGTTTCTATCCTCCGTCCAACCAATTTTTTTTTTTTTTAGCATGCCTTTGTGTATCTTTGGAAATCATTCTCAAGTTTATATTGCGTGCCTTGGAGCACTTCCATTATAATCAATATTATATTCTAGTTTACCCTGGGGGCTTCTTCAACAAAACACAAATTCTCATAAAGATCTCTGACAAAAACAATTGAGATGTCGTACTATTGCGCAGTACCTCTCTGTGGAAACACATAGGCACATTCTCAAGAATAAAACTCGTATGGCTAAGAATTACACTGGTGTGGCTAACTACTAAAGAGTTTGGTTCAGTTTTGTATAAACAAAACTTCTGCCACATGAATGAAAAATACTTACTGAAATCCAGCTGGAGCATATTGGATGAAAGGGATGGATAACAGCCCATCACTGAATGACAAGCCCCAGAAATATGCAGCTTAAAAACAGTATAGGAGCAATATTCAGACCCTTCATAATTAAACAAACAACAGTAAGATAGCCTCCAAGGAAAAGTAGAAACAAACAAGACAGTATGAAGGAACACAAACAAAGAATCTGAATGCCAGTAAGTGGTTTTTGAATACAATCAATATTTTTTTTCTGTAAGAAAAGAAAACTTAATAAAATGCACTGGCAAATGTGTAGCTAGAAGTCTTCTCACTGAAGACATTGAGAGTCTTCTAATTAAAATGTTTGTCAATGTATTGTATAAAGTGTCCTACAGTATTACTACAGTACATAATCTGCCATTGAATTGTTTATAATTACGGATAAGCCCAAACAACCCTACATTTTTTAAATACATATAGCTAACAAAAAAATCAAGTACATTTGATCTAATATGTATTACTATGATTTTGTAGATATGACATTTTCTTATATGAAAAAGGCACTCACTGTGTTAAAGGTAAATTTTTTTTATAGCATTTTCAGACAATAAAACTGACAAACATATCTTGCAGTCTTTTCCATCCTACACTTCCTGTTGAAGGAATGCCTCTGACACATGTGAGTTTCTTCTGGGAGTTTGAGTCCTTTTAGGAAAAACACCTATAGGCTTTACAAAACTAGCATCAAACATCTAATACCTTGTTCACAAATGTATCATAGCGTTACTGGTCAAATTTGTTTTGGTTTAGAATATACCGATACGATACCACTTTCTGCCCTAACTCAATTTTCAGGACCAATACTGTTGCGATTTACCTTTCCATATTTAAGTTGGTTTATATTGATACATTTACGTCAAAGATATTCTGTATTACACCAAGATACTCAAGGGTTGTGGGATATAGAGAGCTTGGGAGATGATTTTCTATTGACAGTCAATGGAGCAGTGTTGGATTTTGAGCTGCTTTGAGTTTATTTTATCAATGTTTAACATACTTGTGAAGTCTATTTAGCTCTTGCCCGGAGTGTTAATGATAACATACCTTAATCTATATGAAAAGTGTACTTTTGTGAACGCAATACCAGATATGGCACATTCATAGAAAACAGACAGGTGCAGTTATAAAATGTGGATTTAATGGCCGTTCATTTTTATATGTTTTTAGTTTTTAACCATTGATTCAAATTTAACTTTGACCATTTACTGCTGTAACTTCTCTGTAAATATATATATATAAAAAAAAAAAAAATACATTAATAAAACAAGCAGGACAGAAGTAAAGGCGGAGCTGAGAATCTTGGTAATATCCTTGGTGTAAGTGTGCTCATGCCTGTCCACACTTCATTGTTCTGAGTTATATCGCAGTTGTACCGGTGTAACATCAGTTTTTGCTACCTTGTCAAATTTTACTGCTTGCACCAAAATGTTGTATCAAAGTATAAATTAAAAAAGGAAAAATTTGATAGCTGTTCACCTTGTGTCACAAAATGTCCTACCTTAGCTAAGAAATAGAGTAGGGAAGCAGAATTTGATGGCTGTTCACAAAATTTCCTACCTTAGCTATGAAATAGGGCAGGGAAGGGAAATTTTTAATGTTCTGTTGTATAGTTTTATGTTCTCCTAATACAAAGTTGATAAAAACAAAACATAGCCATAGCCATAGCATTTAGCCATAGCCATAGCAGTGGAAGCGACAGCGAGTGGGAGAAGTACAGCGTGGAAAAGTACAGAGCAGTTTCGAAGCAGAAAGGAGAAATTGCATCTTGAATTGCTTTAATCGGAAAACAGAGGACATTGGGGAAACACAGCCGCGTGTGTTTTTCTGATAACAAACAAGCTGAAACTCGGAGCAGCTGATTCAAATTCAGCGGCGTTCTGAGACACGGGCGAGGGAGAGGAGCAACGCAGTTACAGGCAGTCTTCCCAGCGACAGCAGCGAACAGCGTGGGAAAAGTACAGAGCAGTTTAGAAACGAGGCAAACACAGCCGCGTCTTCCCAGACACGGGCGACACAGCACAGAGTGGAAGCGACAGCGAGTGGGAGAAGTAGTACAGCGTGGAAAAGTACAGAGCAGTTTCGAAGCAGAAAGGAGAAATTGCATCTTGAATTGCTTTAATCAGAAAACAGAGGACATTGGGGAAACACAGCCGCGTGTGTTTTTCTGATAACAAACAAGCTGAAACTCGGAGCAGCTGATTCAAATTCAGCGGCGTTCTGAGACACGGGCGAGGGGAGGAGCCGACAGCACAGCAGAACAACGCAGTTAAACGAGGCAGTCTTCCCAGCGACAGCGAGTGGGAGAAGTACAGCGTGGAAAAGTACAGAGCAGTTTCGAAGCAGTTTGAAAGCAGGTTGACGGCTGCAGAAGAAACTAAACTTCAAAAAAAAAAAAAAACCCTCAACATGGTCTTCAAGCCAGTAATCTGTGACACCTGCTTGATGTGGGAAATCCGAGAAAACCCAGCGGAGCTAAACCAAGTGTGCGTAAAGTGCCGCGCGATCCAGGATTTGCATAAACTAGTAAGCATGCTAGAAATGGAGCTGGAAGAAGTGAGACAGCAACAAGATCTTGAGGAACTGGCACACCCACAATTCATGGAAGTCTGCATCACCCCTAATAGACTGAAAGCCACCAGGGAGATAGAAGGTCAGAACAGCTGGGTTCAGGTAGGCAGAAGCAGGGAAAAAAAGAAACTTCGTCAAACACAACCACCAGAAATCAAAACAACCAACAGATTTGAGTCACTTCAGAATTTTGATGAGCAGAACCAACAACAAGAGAATGAAAGGAACAACATCCAGGACCCCATTGACAGTGGTGACCAGACAGCAAAAAGAAGGGAGGTCATGATTGTTGGGGACTCCATATTGAGAAACACAGCAAGTTCAGTTCGCAGTTTGGACCCCCTTACTACAACAGTGTGCTGCCTTCCGGGAGCCTCGGTCAAGCACATCACTGAGAACGTGGACAGGCTCCTAGAACGAACAGGAGACGACCCGGTAGTAGTCGTCCACATCGGTACAAACAACATTGGAAGAGACAGACCAAAATCCCTGCAAAACAAATTCAGAGAGCTAGGAAGGAAATTAAAAGAGAAAACCAAAACTGTGGTATTTTCTGGTATACTACCCGCACCTTGCAAAGGACCATATGGACAGCTGGAAATAATAAATCAAAACGAATGGTTGAAGACGTGGTGCACACGGGAAGGCTTCACCTATCTTGATCATTGGACCACTTTCTACAACGAGGACTATCTGTATAGACGGGATGGACTGCATTTAAATAACAAGGGAACTAGTCTACTTGGAGAAAAGATCCTCGAGCAGGTTCGGAAGCATTTAAACTAGAAAGGAAGGGGGGAGAAATCAACAAAAAAACAGAAGGGAGACCGCATCAAAACAAGAACAACAACTCAGGTAAGACAACCATTAAATGTATTTATCTAAATGCTAGAAGTATCAGAAACAAAATTCTAGAACTTGAAGCTACTGCACTAACAGGTAACTATGATGTGATAGGTGTTACAGAAACGTGGTTATCTGAGAGTGATGGGGACGAATATAATATTTGTGGGTATACACTGTATAGGAAAGACAGGCAGGACAGAAGAGGAGGAGGGGTAGCGCTATACATAAGAAACAGTCTTGAAGCCCAGGTGTTAAACCTGGACAAAGAAAATAAAACCGAATCAATATGGGTCAGAATAACAGACAAAAATTCAAAAGGCATAATAATAGGAGCATGCTATAGACCGCCAGATTCAGACGGTGAGCACAATAATCTGTTATACAATGACATTAGAAATGTGTGTAGCAAAGGAGAAGCCATACTAATGGGGGATTTCAACTTCCCCCATATAAAATGGGAAAACCCGGTGGGTAGCGCGAAGGATGAAATAGAAATGGTGGAAATGACAAATGACTGCTTCCTAACACAATTTGTGAAGGCACCCACTAGAGGGGAGGCATGCCTTGATTTAGTCTTTTCAAATAACGAAGATAGAATAACTAAAACAGAGGTCAGAGAACCACTGGCAAACTCAGACCACAACATGGTCTCATTTGAAGTGTTTTTTAAATCCCCAAAAGTAATGACTAAAGCTAAGGTTTACAATTTTAGAAAAGCAAACTATGAAGGCATGAAACAGAGACTAACAGAAGTAGATTGGAGTAAAATAGAGAAAACACCCACAGAAGAAGGATGGTTGTTCTTCAAAAATGTAGTACTAGAGGCGCAAAACAATTATATCCCTAAAGTAGACAAATCTAAATGTAAAACTAAATTGCCAAAATGGTTTAATAGATCAATTAAAAAAAATATTCAGCGAAAAAAGGCACTTTACAGAGCATTAAAAAAGGACCAAAAAGAAAGTACACAGAAAGAGTACACAGAACTGCAAATGCAAGTCAAAAAGGAAGTTAGAAAGGCCAAGAGAGAAATAGAAATGAACATTGCTAAGGGAGCTAAAACCAATTCCAAAATGTTTTTCCAATATTACAACAGCAAGAGAACATTCAAAGAGGAGATTAAATGTTTAAGAGATACAAATGGCAAAATCGTAGAGGAAGAAAAAAAAATAGCAAATATATTAAATGATTACTTTTCACAAGTTTTTACAAAGGAAGATACTGACAACATGCCCCACATGTCATCCAGTTCCTATCCAGTTTTAAATAACTTTAGCATAACTGAGGCAGAAGTGTTAAAGGGACTAGGAGCTCTTAAAATAAACAAATCCCCTGGGCCGGATGAGATCCTCCCAGTAGTACTCAAAGAAATGAAAGAAGTAATTTACAAACCGCTAACCAAGATCATGCAGCAGTCTCTTGACACAGGGGTTGTACCGACAGACTGGAAAATTGCAAACGTAATACCGATCCACAAAAAGGGAAACAAAACTGAACCAGGTAACTACAGACCAGTAAGCCTGACTTCTATTATATGCAAACTTATGGAAACTATAATAAGATCCAAAATGGAAAATTACCTATATGGTAACAGGGTACTGGGAGACAGTCAACATGGTTTTAGGAAAGGGAGATCGTGCCTAACTAACTTGCTTGATTTTTTTGAGGATGCAACATCGATAATGGATAATTGCAAAGCATATGACATGGTTTATTTAGATTTCCAGAAAGCTTTTGACAAAGTCCCGCACAAAAGATTAATTCTCAAACTGAACGCAGTTGGGATTCAAGGAAACACATGTACATGGATTAGGGAGTGGTTAACATGTAGAAAACAGAAAGTACTGATTAGAGGAAAAACCTCAGAATGGAGTGTGGTAACCAGCGATGTACCACAGGGATCAGTATTAGGTCCTCTGCTATTCCTAATCTACATTAATGATTTAGATTCTGGTATAGTAAGCAAACTTGTTAAATTTGCAGACGACACAAAAGTAGGAGGAGTGGCAAACACTGTTGCAGCAGCAAAGGTCATTCAAAATGATCTAGACAAGATTCAGAACTGGGCAGACACATGGCAAATGACATTTAATAGAGAAAAGTGTAAGGTACTGCACGCAGGAAATAAAAATGTACATTATAAATATCATATGGGAGATATTGAAATTGGAGAAGGAATCTATGAAAAAGACCTAGGAGTTTTTGTTGACTCAGAAATGTCTTCATCTAGACAATGTGGGGAAGCTATAAAAAAGGCTAACAAGATACTCGGATACATTGTGAAAAGTGTTGAATTTAAATCAAGGGAAGTAATGTTAAAACTGTACAATGCACTTGTAAGACCTCATCTTGAATATTGTGTGCAGTTCTGGTCACCTCGCTATAAAAAAGATATTGCTGCTCTAGAAAGAGTGCAAAGAAGAGCGACCAGAATTATTCCGGGCTTAAAAGGCATGTCATATGCAGACAGGCTAAAAGAATTGAATCTGTTCAGTCTTGAACAAAGAAGACTACGTGGCGACCTAATTCAAGCATTCAAAATTCTAAAAGGTATTGACAGTGTCGACGCAAGGGACTTTTTCAGCCTGAAAAAAGAAACAAGGACCAGGGGTCACAAATGGAGTTTAGAAAAAGGGGCATTCAGAACAGAAAATAGGAGACACTTTTTTACACAGAGAATTGTGAGGGTCTGGAATCAACTCCCCAGTAATGTTGTTGAAGCTGACACCCTGGGATCCTTCAAGAAGCTGCTTGATGAGATTTTGGGATCAATAAGCTACTAACAACCAAACGAGCAAGATGGGCCGAATGGCCTCCTCTCGTTTGTAAACTTTCTTATGTTCTTATGTTCTTATGTTCTTATTTAACAGAAAGCGTACCAACCTTCAATCGAAAACACAGAAGCCAGATGTCTCAGACTTTTTTGTAGCCTTCAGGATAGATTTTATTGGTTAGGTAGTCACGAATAACTGAAATCTTTGCAGCCATGATCACATTGAATAATTAAAATGAAACAAATTCTGATATTTAACAGTAGAAGCAACATTTGATGACCTCTCCTAAGCTGCAAGGGAATCAAATCTTTGGGCATGCGAGGTGCACAAGGTAGAAAAAATAACAGGGTAGGAAAAAATGATAGGGTAGGAAAAAATTACGTTACACCGGTACAAAACTTGCTCTTGACCAGTACGATGTGGCAACAACTCCAGTGTGAACAGACACTGCGATAATGTTCCACAATGATACTGGTATAAAAATGCAAGTGTGAACAGAGCTTCAATTTTGTACATTGCTGCTGAATTTTCAACACTGGAGTAAATGCTTTAAACAATATGGCCTAATGACTCATTCTGAGCATTTTTTTTTTAAATATACATCTCTCCAGAAAATAAATAAATAACGGGGAAACCCCAACCCCCCCCCAAAAAAAATCTTCAGAATGTTTACCATTTATTGTCTTTACGATAAATTCAGAAGCTAGGTGCATTGGCTTTAATTTGCGTGTCAATCACTGCTTTTCCTGTGAATGAAGTGTTTTCAATGTGAACTTAATTCTTTCATTCGACTTTATGGAACAAAAGCAAAGCATTGAAGTACCTACAAAGTGCATTCAATAAATATTCTTCTCTACCAGTTTCAAATAAATTACCATAAAAAAATAATAATTTGCCTTTATCATAATGTATGCATTTTTTCATATAGGAAAATCTGATATCTACAACATTGTGATAATAGGTGTATATTTGGTAAGATTTACAGAGATTATTTTGTTAGATCATATACTTTAAGTATCAGGAGTTAATTGCTTGGCTCTTAAATAAAATGATATTTACTCTCCTTTCGAATGGGTTCCTTTGAGCAGTTCATGCACTAACATGAGCATTAGACACATACAGTACACGATCAATCCATTCCACCATAACAAGTATAATTTCTCTAAGTAGAGTTTGATTAACAAGTAACAAGATATCCAAACATTGTAATAAATCAAATTTGATTAATAACTTGATTTAATCAATATTGAAACATATATCAAATTACCAAATACTTAATGTTAATAGATTCAGATTATTCACAAAAATGTATTAATCATAGGCATCAGTTGATTTTTTTTTAAATGAATGTTATCAAATACAAAAGTTAGTATGAAAAAACACATGAACCCCATAGTACAAATGCATTCAATACAACTCATAAGCAAAAACAACTTTATATCAACACACTTATCAAATTAATATGCTAAAAGAATGTATTCATGAATGCAGTAACTATTAATACAAAAAGTGCCTACAATAAGTTTGTTTCATTTATTCAGTACATCCATATTGAACATAGTTATACCTTTTATAGACTCATTTTGTTTATCAAATGAAATTCATAGAACAAATTAATAATAATAATAATAATAATAATAATAATAATAATATAATAATAATAATAATAATAATAAGCTAGTGTCACATCAGGCAGTGGAGCAATCACATAACCTTTCAAATGAATCTATTGTCAGAGTTCTCACTCTATGTCCCGCCTACAGATAGACAATCTGTTAGCTCTAATTTGCAAATTTGTGTTTTGATTGACATTTCGACCATTACATTGATAATAAGCAAGTTCTGACAATTTTCAATGTCAAAATCGTATTGTGGTATCAGAAAATGCCACTCTTGTATATTACAATTAAACAGCAGCAATCTTCTGCCATTCTAAGAATTAATAATAATAATAATAATAATAATAATAATAATAATAATAATAATAATAATAAATTGTCACACAAAATAAAGTATATTTTACTAACCTTTTTAATGGATGTTTTACAAAAACGTAAAAGCAGAAACTAGGCATCACATAGTTTTCTTATCGATCACATAATATGCATTTAAAATAGTCAGCTATTGATATCCCTTCTACTACACGGATACTTATTGTCATTTTAGTCATTATAATAATTATGTGTCTTCCTACTTCACGAATACTTACCTGATTTGTATATGTTAAAGCAACTTAAGCTGGGTAGCTATTTCTGACTGAATAACTGAAAGAAAAAGAAAACTGTGGCAAGAATGTGCAGAATAAGAAGTTGTCAAAAAGTGACAAGCAAGCAATGGCAGAGCACTGGCACTGTTTGAAGCTTGGACTCCATAAGGAACTAGATGTGCTGAACTCCCAGATTGTTATGTAAGAGAATAAATCAGATGAGAATGACCTTTGGATCCTTCTTCCACAGACAGCCATGACTGAAAATGTCAACTGATGTGATGTTTAAAAGCTGATGTCTTATTGCTCTAGCACTTGTACTGCAGCATTTTTATATAAAACTCTTTACATAAAAATTTGTCCCATTTGAGCCAGTTGTCCTTCCTGTCAACTGCATGGTGTGTAACATTTCTGAGGTCCCTGGCAACATATTCTGGGATGCAAATATTTAAAAATATAAGACTCAACACCTCCCACCCCCTATTACTTTCAGATATAGCTGTATCTACTGTGGCCTCATTCCAACCCTCTGACATATCATGTTTAATCAGCATTGCAGGTTGTTTAGAGGTGTGCAACAGAGCTAACTGAGGGCAAAGAAGAATGTGACAGTTCTGGTGCTGCTTTTATGCTCATGGTTAGGTCAGCTGTCTTTATGTATTCATCAAGAAAACTGTATTCAATCTTGATTAAAATGATTACATAATTTTGTGTGATGGTGTGGCGGGGTGCCCCTAAGCGTATTTTTGTGTTTTATGTTGTATGTAGCTGTGGCAGGCTGACTTGAGCGGTGACATCAGACCCGGAAGAACACACCGTACTGACAGGGAAATGAATGGTAATCACACAGCAGACTGGGGTATGAAATGGTCTGGTTGGCGTATTTATTAAACAAAATAAAAGGTTTAACAAAACACAAGTTGGCCAAATAAAACAAACAAACAAACTAACAAATACTGTGCTGGTGGTTCCAGCACAATAGCAGTTGTTTTAGTTTTTACCTTTTTATTTCTCCTCTCCTTAACTCCCATTCATTACTCCCTGAACACTCTCTACCCATTGCAGCCAAAGCTGCAGATTGTTACAGTGGTGACCGAGGGATTAATTAGTTATTAATTATTTTGTTAACACCTTGGTCATTTCTACAATAATAATAATAACGACATACATATATTATATACAAAGGGGGCAGGCAGTTTGCCACAGTGGCATGTTAATGTCGGTGTATATGTATTGATGCATGGGATATAAGGTGGGGCTATGTAGCACAAGTGTTGTTAAAATGCATATTTGTATTTAGGCACAGGGATTGCACAATTAGTTCATGTGCAGATGTATTTGCAATTGAATGATTGATTAGCAATCGAGTCTAGGTACAGCTGCATAAAAAAGATGCAGTGTTTCACTCACTCAGGAGTTGGGTGTTTGGTAAGTGGAGAATGGGAGTAGAGAGAGAGGAGAACTAAAACGAACAATTGCTTCTTCTGCTGACATAGCTCAGCATGACACTTATTTGTTTCGCATTTCGGCTCAAACTGTGACGAGAGAAGCTTTTTTTTTTTTTAAACTCCACGCAGCGTCCCCCGGCATGCCCCCCCAGCCAATCCAGACCTCCTGATCTGTTCAGCACTGGTTGCCCGGCAACAAATCGCAGCTGCACGCATTTGCACAGGAACTAGCGACGTGGCCCCCTGACATCCCTATACAGTACATCCCCGACTTATGGATACAGCAACCACATACACACAAGAAAGGCGGTACTCTCAAAACACAATACTTTTAACCCTTTGAGTAGTACAAACGTACTGGTACGTTCTTTGCTCTGTGGTCCCCAGGGAGTACAAACGTACCAGTGCGTTCTACAACTTTAAACTTAATTACTGAGCCTACAAAACCCCTGATCACATAATATTGTAACACTATGTTTCTGTAACACCTTTTATAGGTCTCTTACGCCCTCTGCCAGATATTGACTGAATTACTTATAATTATCCCAGTCACAAAAATGTCAACAGTGTTTGTAAACCGATAAAAATCACTCAGTGAGAAAGAAGCATTAATAATAATACTGAATTCGGATTATATAATTCTGTAATAATAATAATACTGAATTCGGAAATACATACGATTCTTCCACTGAACCGGATATCAATGAGTGTGTCAGTAAAGACATAAGTGAAGACTAACATCAAGTGACAGCGAAGGGGTCTCATACGCTGAAGCATTAAACACTCTCACTCCCTCCGCCCCCACAAC
Source organism: Polyodon spathula (assembly GCF_017654505.1). Classification (NCBI taxonomy): domain Eukaryota; kingdom Metazoa; phylum Chordata; class Actinopteri; order Acipenseriformes; family Polyodontidae; genus Polyodon; species Polyodon spathula. The sequence continues at coordinate 32,667,324 of NC_054537.1, read as the reverse complement.
CTGTTTGCCCGGATGTGATTTATTCATGTTTCTCTCTCTCTCTCTCGCTCTCTCTCTCACCCCTTTTTTTTGTTAGGACGTGTTGTGGTTGCTCCACCCCATTGTTTATTGCCTACTTTTTATTTTTTTGTCAAAACCTTTCCCTATGTCTAAATAAAAATATATATTTATTTGTTTTATTTATTAACGTTAAAAATTATTTGTCTGTATTTCGTCAGTGTTCATTACATACATACAATCATATAGCTTTCAGCTTGTTTGTACACTGTACTCGTAATAATCATTTTAGAACTCACTACTCAAAGGGTTAAAAAATCAATTATCTTTGGGTAGAAATGTGGCAAATGTTACAAAACATGTTGCATGCCAATCACAAAAATATACGTTCCAAATATCAAATGAGTGGTTGTGGTGGGGTGGGCCGCCCCTCTGCGTATTTTGTGTTTTATGTTTTATGTAGTGTATTGATGCACGGGGTATAAACTGGGCTATGTAGCATGGGTGATTTAAAATTTATATTTGTATTTAGGCAAAGGTATTGCACAAATTAGTTCACATGCCGGGATTCAAGTGAATGATTAATTAGCAATTGAGTCCCGGCACAGTTGTATACTGTATACAGAGGCACACATCACTCACTTGGGGTTGAGTGTTCGCAGTGGAGAATGGGAGAGGGAGCCAGGAGAAAGCTAAAAGTTCAATTATGGGGCTACCGAGTAGCATAGCATGGAAATCGTCAGTTCGAGTCCAGGCAATTCCACTGCCGACCGTGGATGAGAGCTCCCAAGGGGCGGCGCACAATTGTCCATGCGTCGTCCAGGTGGGGAAGGCTTAGGTCGGCCAGGGTGCACGCACCAGCGACCCCAGTAGACCGGCTGGGCGTCTGCGGACTTGCCTGTAAGCTTCCCAGAGATGCGTTGTCCTCCGACACTGTAGCTCTGAGGTGGCTATATGGCAGGCCTCCAGAGTGAAAAAAAACGGTCGGCTGACAGCACACATTTCAGAGGACAGCTTGTGTTCATCTTTGCCACTCCCAAGTCAGCGCAGGGGTGGTAGCAGTGAGCTAAACCTAAAATAATACAATTGTCTATTTCAAATTGGGAGAAAAATGAGGTAAAAATCAATTGGTGACTACTAAAAAAAGAAAAGCTAAAAGGAGGACCCGCATGAACATGTTTGGGTTCGTCCACTGTTTGTTTGTCTGTCTATTTTGTTTTGTTAAAAGTATTTATTTATTTATTTATTATTAAATGTGCAGCAGCACTTTCATTACTCCAGTCTGGTGTTGATATTCTTTCTCTTCTGGGTCTGCTGTCACCACTAAGCTATCCTGTTCACAGGGGTATATGATTTCCATTACATGAGAGTAGGTGTTAAAACTTAATTATGATATTGGACTCTCGCCAAGATAAGCACCAACTAAGACATAGCTTCTTTTACTGTAAACTAATGTGATCCATCTGATGATAGATGTCCTTCTGCCTGGTGTTGATCACTGAACTCTCTGATGCATCAGTACACACAATGGCTGCAATGCTGGCTCCAGGGATCAAACACAGTACAGCCTCCCTAGTGCATCACTCACCTCTGTCCTCCACTTAACTAAGCCCATCTTACTTACCTTCTTTTCCATCTACGTTGCTTTCTTCCTACTGTGCTTGAAGTCCCCAACCAGAATCTTCTCGTCTCAACCAGAGCCAGTTGCTACTCCTCTCTGCTGCTTCAGATAAGTTCTTTATTATGCTTCGCAACCCTTGACCATTGAATCCGATGTCTCTGAGAAACTGGGTTGTGGAGTTGTGGCACTCTGGCTGAGTGGTGATGTCAGAACCAGGAAATGAATAACACAGACAGGATGGGCGAAATAATGAAGGTGCTTGCTTGCGCCGGTTTATTTCAAAATAGAAAAGTTGTACAAAACAGAAAACACTGACTGAACAAACAAAACGCTCTGTTGGCCAAATTAAATAGACAGACACATAAAGTGGATGAACTAAACAAGTATCGTGCGAGTCCTCCGCAACGAGTAGCATTTTTTTTTATCTATAAATATTACCTCCTGTCTCTCTCTCACCCGGTCTCTACTTATGAACACACAACCCCGAGTGAGTAAAATGTACATCTATATATATTGTTGTGCTCATAACCCACATTATACCCCATGCACTTTATACATAAACACCAACATTAACAAATTACATAGAATACAAAATACAAATAAATAGCACAGGGGCAGGGCACTTTGCCACAGGAGTGTGCCACAAATTCTCGACAACCCACCTCCACTGGGTAAACTTGGACTTTCCATTCTCGCTGTTCCGCTTCAGCAGCTAGTTGAGCGTACCAAAGTTTCTTACTTTCATACGCCTCATCCACAGCATCCTCCCATGGCGCTGTTAACTTTAGCAGGTGAACAGGGCATGCTGATCCAGACCACAAGACAATATCAGGTCAAAGGTTAGTGTTGACAATCTCAGGAGGGAAAAAATAAGCCGTTGTCCAACATCTGCCAGCATTTTCCAGTCTCTAGTAGCTTTCAGACGTTTTGGTTTTAATACCTTTTCTTGGTGGTTGCTCCCCTGGATGGAGGAATATTGTTCCTCGTGTGTCATATACTGCTGAATATACCAGCGGGAGTGGGGGCTGAATATACATACTGCAAAATGTGTTTCTGGAATTGGTGGCAACCTGTTGATCATGCTGTGCTTGTCTTCAAATATGAAGGCCAAACATCACAGCATCTGGTCATGACGCCCAGTAAACAGTCCTTGGCTAAGACCCACCTTACATCCTGTCAAAATGTGTTTTATTGTAGCAAAGGACACCACAGATCCTCTTCTATCCATAGATTAAGGTTCTGTGGTGATGAGAGAACATCATATGTTGACCTGATGAGGAAACTGATCCTGCTCTGTTACTCTCCATACATCTTGCCATCTGATCTTGCGTTGTTCCATACTCTTCCATCTTTTACATTCTCCCTGCTTGGCCTGGGAAACTGCCTTTACGCACCTCAACCTCTCTCACTTTTGCACCTTGTTGACTGCCAGCTTCCTCCATTGAACTGGCAGCTTTGTGCCATGTAGGAGGAGCTGAACTGAGACCAAGGCATCCTCTTCCATACTATACTTGCCCCATGATATCACTGATACGAAGGGCAGCCGTTGCATCTTCCAGAACTTCCTTTGCTGCCCACGTTCTTCCAGTTTTCAACACAGGTGCTGCCTCCCTCACACATTTGTCATGTGACTCTACCAATGTCATTTCCAATCGAACCTTGGTATACTTAAACTCCTCGGTTAGAGCTGAGACTGGCAGCTGCAGTATTCCTTTACCATGCAGTCCCACTCGGCTAAGACAGCGTGGAGCTCCTACCCATTTCCTGACATATGAACTGATTAACGCTTCCAGTTTCTTTAATGTTGTCAAGGAAACCTCATACACAGTGAGTGGTCACATTGAGTGGCCACAGACCAAACTGAAAGCATCAGAGTTTAAGTTTGCGTGGTAAAGCGCTGCTGTCTATGCTTTTCAACCCTTGCAGGTGTAGTGTGCAAGGTGTATTTGTATCTGGACAAGTTTAAATTGTAATAATAAAATATCTTGTTTTGAATTCAAGTCATGTAGAACCTGACCATTATCGAAATAATCAGTCTAGACAACGTTTCTAGTGAATACAAAAGTAATAGTTTTGTTAAAAATAAAACTAAATAAAGGAAAAATTAAAGGTGCAACAACTAAACTAAGATAATACAAAAAGGAAGAATTAACTAAACTAAACAGTACAGAAAAGAAAGTTCAAACAATGACACCCCCCACTCCCGCTGGTTGATTAGCGATTAGCAATTCAACACAATCTATGGGAGATTCCCTTAAGGTTACAATTGCATTCCTCACAGCTATTTAAGGTGAAGCTTAGTCTGAACAGGGGTGTCATTAGTAACACAAGGATTTACTTCCATGAATATTTGATAATCAAAGCCTTGTTAAATCAGTCTCATATATATAATTTTGGTTTAGAAGGCAATTCTCCCTCTTGCAAGATAAAAACGCTCTTTGCGTCCAGATAACCTATCGAGAATTATCTGTTATCAAGACAGCTAAATTTGGATTCTAGCTTCTAACGCAGAACAACATTTGCCTTATAAAACCCACATCCATTTGTATAAATCACATACAAGCAAATACATGTTCATTAACTCAAAATATGAATTGAAAGCAATAATACTTTTCATACATTCCACTTAAAAACAAAACATTCATTTTACTTTAAGTTCTGCTTATTCTCGAGTTCATAAGAGGATTAAAACACTACTCATTGAATACTTAATGGACGTGTGCTGCCTCCTCCAGCTGTTCCTTGTCTTCAATAATACAGGTGCTCGAAGGCTCTCCTACTGGCAAGGACAGGTCCAGGTTCCGGGGTCTACCTTCCTCGCGTTTCGTCTCCGCTTCAAGGTACGAAAGAAATGTCTTTGCAAAGAACTAGAGTCATTAACTATTTAGGTATTCCATTGAAATAGCAATTCCTCCACCAGTGTGTGCACTCTTCGTCTAGTTATGTCTGAGATATTCCACTGCAAACTCTGCCACTGCTAGCTCAATAAATTGAATATACTTCAATTTATGTCGACTTCAAATGTTCATCCAACTCTTTCTCTGGTGAGCAATCGGGGCTAAATTAGAGATTTGATTACAAGTACTTTAGGATTTTAGACGTTTCACGCAGCAGACTCCCACACCAAGGCAAACACTAGAATAGTTATCTTTTATTAGTGTCTGAAAATGGTATCTCTGTTCCAGCTGGTCGCAGGCTGGATCTCCAGCTTGTCATGGTTCAAAGACTGGTTTGTGTATTGGAACCTTGGATTTCATGTTGGGAGCCCTGTTTGAGTGTCAAGCTCAAACTTTTGTAATGTTCTCTTTGCTCCTGTGATTCAATAGTTTGGTCATTTTGGGCAGTGCCTGAGTCCACGTGTAATGTTTTTCATTGGCTGTTCTCGTTCCGACGCAACCTCTTGTTCTCCTTTGGTTCGTTATTCCGCTCCCTGTCGGCTGGATTTATGTGATGGACTGGTTCCTGTCTTAGGTGTCAAAGCACCCAGAACTGTCTGGCTTGTGGCACCGAAAGAGTCATTCAGCGATTGTGAAGAGAAGCCATGTGTCCAGTATTTAGTTTACGACTCTTTTTTTTAAAAGCATTCTTTGTCAGTGGGGGAGTTGGTGACCCGAAACCAAGAAGACACAAAGAATGGTTTAAGAACCCCCCTCTGTATATTTCAATTCTGTTGCTTTTACACACAGAATGATATTATCACCCAATCTGACGCCACACACTGCTTATTGTCTCACTTCCCCACACGACTGTGTCCTTTAGGTCCCCATCATACCATCTTCCAAGACTTTTCACAGGCTTCTCAGACACTTGGTATTGACTAACGAAGAACCTCTTATCCACTACTTTACTATAATTATAGAGATGCTCCTTGACTTACTAGACTTGAATTGCATTCGTGCCCATTTAATGTTATTGATAAGTTTGCCCAATAATCGATTAGTGCAGGCTGCTGTTGTTGTCATGTATGCTCTAATTGGTGGCAGTCACATTCCAGAATGTCATGGTAAAGCCAGTGGAGAAATGGTGCATCCTGCCATTATTCCAATTTCTAGACATTGCCATGTAGTGGTGAATTCTGAAGTTGAAAAACAAAATTGCAAATCTCCGAAGCAGGCTTTCATTAAGTTTGTCCTTGGTACACTGAAAAAAATCAAATGCTGCCCAAAGAAGCTCATGTTGTACTGAACCATATCCATTAGCTAAATCCAGGAATGTCTCATGGAGCTCCTTCCTCTCCTTTTTTAGCTGTTTGAATTTGCTGCCAGATCACACTGATATGCTCTAAGTCTCCTTGGAAATCTGGAATACTGGCTTTCTGTACTAAAGTGTCAATGAAGCAGTTCTTCAATAGGTAAGCTGACAATCTCTGAGCAACAATGCTGAAGAAAATCTTGTCTTCCACGTTTAACCGGGAAATAGGATGAAACTGACATGACTTTGGCTATAAATACCCCACCTACTTGGTGCCATGCTCTTGGTACCTGTTTTTCCCATGCTACTTTCATCAATTTCCACAGGATTCGTAGAACACCAGGGGCACTCTTGTACACTTCGTGATTAGGCCCAGGAGATGATGACGCTCTTGCGTTGTTCACAGCTTGCTCTACTTCTTTCCACTTAAATGCACAGTCCTCCATTTGTTATTCTTGTGGATTGATAGGTGGGATGTCTGAAGGAGTTGACATAGGCTCCTGCCTTTTTGAATCTGTACGCATTTCCTCGAGACATCTCTCCAGCTCAGACTTAGTTGCTTTTAGTGTGCCATTTTTCTCCCTGGTGAATAACTTCTTTGCAAATTTGAATGGGTCTTTATAAAAGTTAGTTCTCGCATGCTCCTTCTTTTTGCAGCATTTCCGTAGGTACTCAGCTCTGCGCAATGTTGCAAGCGTATCTTTTATGACTCTTTGTCATAGATCAAGTGCCTCCTTCTGATTTTGTTCTGCTCTCCTCCATTGCTTCCTCTCTAACTAAACGCTCAACCTCTTGCTGCCATCTAGACTTTACAGGAATAGTTTGTACTTTGCCTTTCTTTTTTCAGCTCCAAACCTCAAGCTTCTGTATGCGTAGATGTATTCCCAAATTTATCCAGCTTCTTTGACTGTTCCACCTAACCTTTCCAATGCAAAAAAGAGATCCATGTTTACTGTGTTCCACACTGTTTTCTCAGAAGCTCTTGGCCATTTAACTCCAAGCTTGTGCCCGTTGAAGTTATTTTCTCTCTTATGCTGGTTCATCTGACTGGGTTCACAAGGATCATTAGGTTCATCTCTAGTTGTGTTTATGGAATTCCTTCTCTCATCTATGACAGTGGTGCTGATATCCTGCGAACTGTAGTTTGCTTCCTGTCGCTGGATTTCATTTGACTGACTTGGATCAGGCTCACCAAGAGCAAGACCTTGGTGTTGTACAATACTTCACTGTCAGAAAACAAACAGTGTGAGCAAGCAATTAAAATGGCAAATAGAATGCTTGGGTGTATAGCCAAAAGTGTAGCGTACAAATACAAGGAGGTTATGATGAGGTTGCATAATGCACTTAGAGTCCTGTGTCCAGTAGCTGATCACCAAAGTACTAAAGGGACATTTTGGTCCTGGAGAAAGTCCAACGAAAAGCAACTAGACTAATCTCAGGATTTAAAGGAATGAGCAATGACGATAGGCTGAAACACGTTAATCTATTTAGCCTACAACAAAGAATAGTTAGGGGGGGACATGATTAAAGTCTTTAAATTTTAAAAGAAGTTGGCACAATTAACCATAACCAATACTTTAAGTGCAGTACAGAAACCATCATGAGAGGACCCAGTTGAAAGTTAGGTAGCCTATAGATAGACTTAGGAGGAGACCTTTCTTCACACAGAGTAGTGATTTGGATACTCATTTGGATCCTTTAAGACCAAACTTGACAAAGTTTTGAGATCAGTCAGTTATCCGGAATTGGACAAGCTTAGATGGGCTACATGGCCTCCATTTTTCTTAGTTGCGAAGAAGAAAAAATGCTAAAATCTAATAAAATTAAAATAAAATCTGCTTACATGTCTAGCTAATAATCTCCATAATAATTACCTTAAAATTATACAATATAAATGAAACAATTACTATTGAAGTAAAACTTATTCTGAATTAGTGATAAATCATTGCTTGTATTTCTTGTCCAACTGGATGTGTTCTTGCAGAGTTCTGCAGTTCTCTTTGGTCTGGACAGAATAAGAAAAACACAGTTTCATCAGTGAAGACTTCTTGGTGCACCAGGAAATGACATCATAAACTGCAGTTTACTGCAAAGTTTGTTATGTATAGTAAAGAAAGGATGATGGAAGGGGATTTATCCCCTGTCTCTATGTCCTTTGAATCTGATATTCTCAATAACTTATGCTAAATCATGTTAATACATTTAATCCTCACTGGGAGATTATAATATACCGTAGCAATAATAGATCCTTCGTGATTTTTACTTATACACCATATCTCTACAAAACAAATCACTTTTTATGATATGGCCATTTTGGTAGAGCAACGATCATTTGCAAAGAAAATGTTCATTTTGATTGGGGATAAGTTAAATAAAGCCCTTAAAAGATAACAATATTTCAATGAAGCTCTTGTATTATTTCTATCTATACAGACACTTTGTTTTCTGAATACCCTTGTGTTTTGACTTTGCTCTAGAAGCTTATGATTTTATTTGTGTAGCTTGTTTAATTAAAAACAAACAAACTGGCAGCCAAGCTATGAGTCTGGAATATGAAAATATGACATTCGCAAGGAGAACAACTTCAGTAGGTCAAGTGCATTCAGAGAAAGAAATAACGTCATAGAAAGCAGGCAACCTGTTCTTTCAGCAGGGGCCCTTAATATAGGACTATGGCATTATAGATAAAATGCTTATCTTACAAAATTTCTAAAACAATACACAATGACCTCAGGATATGCAATAGAAAGGAATCATACTGCAAATGAATACCCCTGTGATGAATACTGCTATTGCAAATTATATTATAATATTATTTCCTATTAAATATTAGTTAAAAGCCAGCCATCCAAGAAGGGGGCGGAATCACAATGCCAGAACTCATCACCCTAATGCAGTATGCGATGTGTCAGTCATGGATTGGAGGATACCTGATTGAACTAGCTATCGCAGTGGGATGTGACAATGCAATCTGTTCCTTTGTTATGGTTGTCGTAAGGACCAATAAAGGAAACGGAGTGCTGAAACGTATCGTGAGTTAATTTGTTGCTAACTGTCTGTGTTAGACGGCTAACACGAACAGCTAGCTGTCGCTATAGGCCAGCACCAAGCCTGGACTACATGGTACCACTGTTTCCTTATTATTGTCTTGAACCACACTAGCACTCACTATCAGGGAGAATTGACCGTGTCTGTGTTGTGTGTTATGGTTGTTGTATTATTAAGGGACAGAAGCACATAGTTTATATGCGAGATACACATCGCTGTGTAGAGCCAGTTCTATTACTATTATTTAACAGTTCAAACCATGAACAGCATTAAAAGACATGTTTGAACCAGAAACTTTGTGTCTGTCATTGTTTGGAGCACTTGCATCACCTGTACACCTGTGCACTGAAAACCACTTGTTCACACAGCTTTAACGATTCAATGTTTCTAGTATTGAGAAGTCTACACATTAGGTTGTATCTACCATATTATTGGAAGTTCAATAAGTAAATACAGCCATTGTTTAAAAAGGACAATCCTCATCAACAACCAATACACAAAAGAATGTTGCAATACATGTCTATGGATGGCAGAGTGAAAAACGTGCTTAGAAATGAACGTACAACAATTCATAATTGAATAAAGGTCAGCCAAAATATTTTTTTTCTACAGCTCTATTATTATCTTAAATTACTTATTACATATAGAATCAATTTAAACAAATGCTTTTGACCAGTTTTCAATCAGTTTCGGGATTTCAAAGCAAAGGCTGGGCCACTTCTGACTCACAAACTCAGGTCAAGACTGGAGATCAAAAGAGAACGATTTTGTATAGCTTGACTTCAATATTTACGTCTTGCTTGAAGACTCACACAATCATTACAACTGACTTCGTCGCATCCTCTCAGTTTATGTAGTTACAATGTTTGAAAACTAATAAGCTTACTAGGCAATAATAAAAACAGGCTAAAGACTGCTTATAACGTGTTTTAAGTACACTACAATAAGTAAAAAGAAATGTGTGGCATTAGCTTAGTTTTATATGAATGATATGCCTTTGCAACATTTTATCTAGAATAATAATTAATTTCAGCAAGCTAGCATCTTAGTTAAACATCCTGACTGGATCCTGTACTAACACATTTAGCAAAAATACATTCTGTGCTAATTGTTCAGAAATACATGTCCAGATTGCAGCAGTCAACTGGCGATACTGCAGTTGCGAGCAGCATCATGTTTTAGCAGTTATCAAAAAGTTTGTTTAGATAGTAATTGCTAAGCACAAACTTATTTTAGCACTTCACAGAAAGTTCAATTAGTTATTCTCAGAAAAGCTGTAATTTGGAAAGTACAAGAAGTCACTTAAAGACTTCTTGCCTTTGCTAAAAGACTGCCAAAAGGTTCAGGGTGTGTGGTTATAAAACTGTTTAGCTGCAGGCAAGCAAGCTCTTCTCTTTGGGGTAAAGCTGGATCTCTTTCTTTCTGTCTTTGACTGAGGTCCATTGTCAAGGCAGAATCCTTACTTCAGATCTTCAGACAAAGATCCTACCTGAACACCTGTGCTTATTTTGTATGTTTTCCACATCAGGCCAGGCCTAAGGATCTTAACTAACCTAGTGGCAATACAATAGAAACATACAAACCGACTGCAAAACAAAATATTTTTTCTTCCTGTTCTAAATTATGGTGATATTTAAAATATTAATAAATAAGAGCTTATTGAAAATTTTAGACATGCTAATTCACTCAGTTGTATTTTAAATGTCCACCTACTGGAATTTGTTAAGGTAGGGATATAATGCTGGTCATAAAGCTGTGTGTTTTGAACACAGATCAGGTGTTGCTAAATTTAAAATAAACTTGAATGGTTTAACATTATTCTTAATATATAGCAAAATGAATAAATCAAGAAAGTCAGTCACACTGTAAATCTTTTTTTTTTTTTGACAAAATGTTTGGCTTTTCTTCCAGCAGGCCTCCTACTGAAACTAATTAACCTTCGCTGAAGACTGGCTTAAACCACAAAAGCAAACATTACTGCATCTTTAAAGATGAGGTTGGGTTTGTTTTGGTGCTTCAGCAAATTGGTTTTGTGCACCTTCTAAAGTTTTTGTTTGCTTCCCTGCCAGACACTATTTAAATATCTTGCTATTTCTGTGTAGGTTTGTTTTCCTTCTCTAGATTATCAAATCAAAACAAACTTTTTGGCCATTTTTGTCAATTTGTCCCTTGGCACCCATACTTTTCTTTAAAATTACCACCAGAATTTATACAGCAGAGTACTGCACATAGGTACTACAAAGGACACAACATTCAAGCACTGGTGTACACTATGCTCTATGAAAAAACTCTGTCCAAAAGTGATGCAATTGCAATTTTTGCTTGTTGGGTGGCACTATGTCCTAATTATAATCCTAATTAAAATTCTAAATTGATTGTCATTTCAGATACACCATTCAGACTTAGTACAAATCCTTGGGGATTAAATTGTATATCTAAACAATATATAGTGAGAACCACATATTTCTTGATATTCAATTTAGCCTTGATATTCTCTTTATGTCTGGAAGGCGATAAACATGCTCCCTATCATTGATGTCACAGTGGTCAACAGTGTTGTTTTGAGCTTTCATCAACATGGACAGTACAGGACCTGTACTGTTTGTTCTCCTCCTGAAGACAGCACGTTGATTCTTGTTGGGTCAAGAACGTTGTCAAGTTATTGCATAAACTTTAGCACACTCTTCAAACTCCCAGATTAAAGGTAACAAACTCTGGATTGACAAGTCTGAAAAATTCTAAAAGTAGCACAGGATTCTTCAGGCAATGCAAACTAACAGACTTTATGAAAGGTGAGTCAATGCAAGGTTTATATGAGATATTAATGACATGCAACCTATCAAGGCACCACTGGGATTATTTTGACCCTGGCCTGCAAGTCCCTGACCAGCAAATAAGAGATTTCATGGATAGCTACTGCCTGCAGCCACAATAATTTCACAGTGGAGACTTTGACAAATGGCAAATAGGCTACTGTGAGAGAGCAAGACTATTGATAATCTCTACAAACATAAGTACATAACTCAATAGGAAGGCCACTGCTTCTGCACTTTCCTCTTATTCCCACTGGCAAAAGCAGTGTACATTAATACAAGGCAAATTAATGCTATCTGTCCAATTAAGGGACATGTGCTAGCCCTGACAAATTACAAAGACGACTTCCAAAGACTCTCTAGAGCACTAGGAAAACACCTCCTGGCTATGTAAACAATAACTAGGTAATGAAGAGAAAACAAAGTAGATCTTTTTAAATCACTATGTTTAACTCCTTCGCCAACCGATTTTGTTTTTTTGTTTTTTTTTGGGCTCTTCAATACGCTAGAAGACAGCAAAACAGGTATTCGTGGTTACTGGTGCATAAACACTGGTCAGAACAAGAGTTTATATAATGACATCTTAAGTGAAATATTCTCCAGGGAAGTGACCTTAAATGAAACTACCAGAGGGTGAGATCAACTTGTCCATTTCCACATACTTATTTTTTCCATGTGTATCAAATCTTATATAGAATAATTTATTAATTTTTGCTACTTTTAATGTAATTTTCTTAGTCTATTTTTTTTAATGCAAGCACCCACTTTAAATAACATCAGTGTTCAGAATGTTGTTTTGCATTAAAAGATGGTGGGCACTATTTAGCAACGTTTGCAAACCCTTAAGCTTTGCCCACCTATGTGATTTAACAACTGTATTTTAGCGCCAACCAGGCAATTCAGCGTAACCGCTGGACGTGGGCTGAACTTTAGGGGAGTGTTCTCATTTACATACAACTGTAGCGATTTAGCGAACGATCAACAGCGCTAAAGTTTGAGTTTAATGATATTTCTTAAGCTTTCACTCTCCCCCACACTTCATTAAATGTATGTATCTAACTATATACTTGTGTCACAAGTTACGTTTAGTTTGATTTTTATTTAAATTTATTTAATTTTAAGGTGTACCCTCAGGAGAATGTTTTGCCCTGGTGTCATGTGGCTCGATCTCCTCCCTTTTATCCCTGGTGGCCCTGATCTCTGCAGAAGGTGATTTATGTTGCTGGCCGGCATCTATTGGATATTCAAGAAATTTAAATCATACAAGATAGCAATGTCATCATCATTATTATCATAATTACCTGGAATTTGTGTTTTCTCAACACCTTCCAGTGCTTCCTCAAAACTCACATGTTCAGACTGTACTTGTACACCCTGCAAATCCTCGAACTTTCAGACTGCTGTACTCATCTGCTTGGCTGCTGGCCCAATTTGTTTATATGGTTATTGTCTTTTTGCACTTAATTTACTGTATTTTATCATTGTTCCCGGTACTATGTAAGTTATTACAATGTATATTAGTGTAACACATTCTATTTGTAAACCTTGTAAGTTGCCATGGATAAAGACGTCAGCCAAATTAATAAATAATAACACAAATTATGAATTTAAGTGAATTTTGTAGATGTATTATACATGTTGCAATAAAAGTTATGTTTGTAATCAAATATCAGGCTGGCTTTTCCCTCGTGAATTAGATTTCAGTCCCATCAAGGGAAATAATTACTACTCTTAATATATTCTTTAAGCAACAGTTACATTTTCAGATCATACCACATACCACTTACTGCAGCTGCCATGGTGATCCAGCTCTGCTTTGCCTGCTCAGGAAATTGTGCCCTTGAGCTGTAAATTGTTTTTTCGTGCCTCCATCTCTTGGAGAATAACGTAGCCTTGCTTGAGGGGCTCGGTCATCCTCCTCACTTGGGCTGCCAGACATTTTAAATTTTTTTGCACTTTTGTCTCCTTCCTTTTTTTGGTTTCAAAATGCCCTCCTGTGGCAAAGTGGTTTGTAGTGCACAAGTGCAGTGGTGATACGGTGCTCAGGAATGATAGACACAGTACAGTTCACGGTGAAAAAGCACCTCTTTATTTGCTGACAAATAATAATACCTGGCTCTACACAATGATGTGTATCGCTCAGGCAAACCATGGGGTTCAGTCCCGAAATAATAAGACACACACAAATACAACATTGTCACAAGTCCAGAGTGAGTGCTTTTAGTGAAAGTGGTGATTTACAGGTTTTTTCATGTACATGGTGAAGTGTAGTCCGGGTTTAATTACTGGTGGTTTAGCTACAGCTCCCAGAGGTTAGCCTTCTATAATGATAAGTACAGAGAGTTAGAAACAAACAAAATACTTAACACTCACGATACGCTTATCACAGTCCATTTCCTTTCCGTCATTCTCATAACCACATCAAAGGAACAGATTACATTGTCACATCCCCAATTATACCCTTAGTCACACCCCCTGCAATAGCTAGTTCAGTTACATCTCCTCCAATCCATGGCTGACACATCACATACTGCTTTAGGGCGATGACTTTGGGCATTGTGACTCCGCCCCCTTCCTGGAAGGCTGGCTTCCGACTGACCCTGGAATGAACTGCCAGACTGACCAGTACGAGAATCTCTGTTCCTGTTTTGCAGCGCCCTCACAGGTCAAGAGGGAGATTGTTGACTAGGATTCATTCACTCTCTGTCACACCTCCGTTCTCTATCACAGACATATATGTGCTCTTAAAGGGAATATTGAATCCTTATTAATTGTAATCTTACTCTCCCCCACTATGCTTTGATTGGCTGGGCGCATGATTCTCTACTTGATGTTTGTTAGCCCACGCATGAGACACGACTTCTAAATCATGCTTTCATGCGGTGGTTCGCATCGCGGTGGTTCGCTGGTGGTTTGGCTGCACACATATTTGCTCAATAGGGCTCGATATTATTTAAAGAGAGTGCTCCCATTAAAAAATGGAAGAAATAGGATAAATGAAAAAAAATTACAATGTGGCAAAAGACAAATACATTTCTGCAAATATAGTATATAAATGATAGTTCAATTAAATGTAATACAACTTGTTATAAATATTACATTTTTGGACATCACTTGTAGGAAACAACATTTGTTTGAAAAGGAAATCTGATTAAAATAGACACACATGCATGGTTGATAGTTTCCACTGAGACTACTTTAGAGATGTTTGGATGTGCATGCTCCATTGATACTTTCAATTACTGAGCTTAATGTAAGCTATCCTCCTGCTTGATGTGGGTCTGTCATCCAGTTTTATAACAGATTTGAATCACTGATTCCATTTTACTTTATTATCCCAGCCCTACAGTGAAAAGGCCATTAACATATACAAGATAGCTGCTGTTATAACATGTCCCAGGACAGACGATTTACTTGGTAAATCCGTTTAAAGGTTACAGTCTGGAAGCAATAAGCACTGGAGGAGTTCAATGTGCACGTATCAGTACACTATACAATCACGTAACTGTGGTGATCAAAGCTTTATTGCTGGAGGTGGAAATTGCAACAAACAGTGGCACAGAACACAGTCAAAAGAGCTCTTCGACCAAGAAACCCAGGTCCATTGACTGTGAGTAATTCCACTATACTAATACTACAACATCTGACAAGCACCCCATCAATTATTCAAAACATTTTGTGTGTGTGATGTCCTGTCGTTGACTGACTCTATAGTCACACATAGTATTCTATCGAGCGTATGTCCCGTTCCTATATTATGTAGCCATTGTTTTGTTATGGCCGCCCTTTGTTGGTTTAAAGGCTTAGGCACACAAAAATAATTATTGTTACTGTTTTTCCTTTTTTATTTTTGCACCTGAACGCTTTACATTCTAACATAATTCACCCTGCCGGTGTTCACTGGTGTGGGCGGCTGTCAATGATATGATGTAACAACGGCACCAGAAAGGTTCCAATATGGACGCAACCTGAATTTGCAGCTGACCCAGAAAGCTGACAAAAAATGGAAATACTGGCAAAACGCTTTACTTTTTAACTAAATTGACGCAGCCAGACACATTTGTTATGTATACAGAGCATTTAGAGAGCCTTGTTATTTTGAGTACAGTTCCCCTTTAAATTCAGCTATTTGTTAAGATGGTAGAAAATTTTATAAAAACATTTCACAACACAAACCTTGTTTGCCCATCTCTACAAAATTAGTACCAATCAATAACAATCCAACACTGTGATTTAATATAGCCTGTTGTGATCAAACCAAAAAAAAAAACCGCTCATCTTGTAGCTGTGATTAGTTGTCTTGCCTTTCTTTAATCACTTTGATATTACAAAAAAGTGTCACTTAAATATACGTTAAAAAAAAAAAAAAAAAAAAAAAAAAAAAAACTTTTACAGTACAACTTGGTAGTTAGCAATGAATTTGTACAAGTACTCCATCCATAAACTAAAGTATCTAAACATAAGACAAACTTTAAAAATGCAGGCACACACACAATCTATTGTATGCGTGATTATTCTGACTTATTCTGGATTTGCTGACATAATTTGGTATTACTGTAAGCAATGAAGGAAGACAAGCTTGATGGATCGAACTACATAAATAACACTTGATGAAAAATGCTGTGCTTGATCTTTACCTCAGAACTATAATGAATCAGGAAAATGAAAACTGAGCTGAAAGATTGAGCTATCCATTAGTTGGCTCTGACATCTGACAAAACACCAAGCAAAGGTCAATAAAAAAATGTATAATCATCATCACAGACTGTACTCATTGTAATTTGACTTTAAGTTTTAAATGGATATGGTGTTTTCTGCCTCACTTTGGTCACAGTAGTAACCCTTATAATTAATCAATTTGAAAACACATTGTTAATCTTGCAATAATGATAACAAGAAATGACAATATTAATATAGTTTTGGAATTTGTGCTCCAGTTGAGGAATATACATATTCAGATATGTTTCCATCACTCAGGGCAAATGGCAAATCATTTTTCTGGTTACAGATACATTTTTATATTCAAAAATACATTTGCATAAAATGAACTTAGGAAAGTGTATGTATTGTAATTATTGTCAGTACCTCGATGTTCCACAGTATTACTGTATTTGCTTAGATGCACATAAATTATGCACTGTGCTACTTTTCTTGTCTACAGAACCCAGGAGTCCAAATGCACTGTGATCAGTTCAAGAAGAAATGCATTTTGTTCTCTAGCCCAGGTTTAAATCCTTGTCCCAGTTACTTTAATGTATAAGCATAACTCTGTGTATTGTGACTTAAACTCTGAATAAAAAGTGAAAATGTGTATTCTAAAGGCTCTTACTGTCATAGTACATGTGAAGACAGAGGGTTATTTTCTGATTATGATTTATTATTAAAAATTATGGAGAAAGACTAAAGCCCAGTATTAAGGCCTACATCATCATGGTTTACCGCCAAGTCCAAATTCTTGCTCTTTTAATTCAACATAATTAACTTCGTCTAATCCAGCACAATATGTAGGTCTTAAATGATGTGGGATTAGACAATTCAGTTTTACAGAAAATGGTCTGTAATAGTTGGTTGAACCAGAAAGCATCAAAAATATTAGGTCAGTAGTCAAGGTCAAATTGATAAGCAAATATCAAGTCAGTAGTTTACATAAACTTGCAGAAGGATTTTTGGCAAATGTGCGTTCGGTCTTTATAAAATTATAAACCAGTAGGATTAGTGAGCCAATTTAAATTAAACAGATGGACAGATAAAAAATATGTCACTGTGTGTGCACATCACAATCTTCTCACCCGAAAAGCAAACAAAAAATAGTGGTAAGATAAATAAAT
Source organism: Polyodon spathula (assembly GCF_017654505.1). Lineage (NCBI taxonomy): Eukaryota > Metazoa > Chordata > Actinopteri > Acipenseriformes > Polyodontidae > Polyodon > Polyodon spathula. Next base: position 32,649,826 of record NC_054537.1, on the reverse strand, counting down.
GAAAAGACATGCACAGGACAAATATAACATTGCAATAATTAAGGGAGCTTACTGGATTACCCATTTATGAAAAAACACCCAATTTGGCTGCAGCTGTACTTCTCAGTTGGCCTTTTCCCACCCACAAAATAACCATCTTAATCTATTCCTATTGCTGTAATATCCATTGTATCCAAATTAAGTTTTGCCCATCGCCATTTGTCTCATAATAAAAGCCTGTCTAATTTGGTAATGTCATCCTTACTTCGAAAGGCACAATACTTTTTGAACAAAATTGATGGTCTTTTTTGTCTATTGCAACATATCCATGACAACATCTGCTTCAGCTGGATGTTTGCATGGCAGTGTTATCCAGGTCTTCAATATCAACAGACTGCTTTTATACAAGTATCTATTTTTCCAGATGTTGTGACCATAATCCTTTGACTAACACCAGTTGAATGCAACACCGGCATCTGTCTTAAAAAACCTTGAAACCTTCATTGTCCCCTGTTTAACAACAAAATCCACAATAAACCAAGCTGTTTTTCTTTTTTATACTATGGCAGTTATTTATTGTAAAGAGGTGATATTCCGTCATTGTAGATAATAAATTAAAGCCCATCACACAACTGCCTAGAACTGAGATGCAGTTTGATTAATACTAATAAATCAGCTGGAGCAACTGATACAGCTGTTATGGTAAATGTTGTCTCCCATGTCAGATAAATACTGTAGTAATAATACTTATACTTGTACTTGTAATAAAAAATGTAATATGTATGTGTATATATATATATATATATATATATATATATATATATATATATATATATACAGTGCCTTGCAAAAGTATTCAGACCCCTGACCAATTCTCTCATATTACTAAATTATAAATGGTACATTGAAATTTCGTTCTGTTCGATATTTTATTTTAAAACACTTAAACTCAAAATCAATTATTGTAAGATGACATTGGTTTTATGTTGGGAAATATTTTTAAGAAAAATAAAAAACTGAAATATCTTGCTTGCATAAGTATTCAACCCCCACACATTAATATTTGGTAGAGCCACCTTTCGCTGCAATAACAGCTTTAAGTCTTTTGGGGTAAGTATGTACCAGCTTTGCATACAGTGTCAGAGTGATTTTGGCCCATTCTTCTTGGCAGATTTGCTCCATGTTGTTCAGGTTGGTTGGATGACGCTTGTGGACCGCAATTTTCAAATAGTGCCACAGATTCTCAATGGGATTTAGATCAGGACTTTGACTGGGCCACTGTAGGACATTCACCTTTTTGTTCTTGAGCCACTCCAATGTTGCTTCGGCCTTGTGCTTGGGATTATTGTCCAGCTAAAAGGTAAATTTCCTCCCAAGCTTCAGTTTTTTAGCAGACTGAAGCAGATTCTCTTGCAGTATTTTCCTGTATTTTGCTCCATCCATTTTTCCTTCAATTGTAACAAGATGCCCAGTCCCTGCTGGTGAGAAGTATCCCCACAGCATGATGCTGCCACCACCATACTTCACTGTAGGGATGGTGTGTCTTGAGGCATGGGCAGAGTTAGGTTTGCGTCACACATAGCGCTTTGAGTTTTGGCCAAAAAAGCTCCATCTTGGTCTCATCTGAGCACAAAACCTTTTGGTACTGGTATGGTACTTTTTGAGTAACAGCTTTTTTCTTGCCACCCTCCCATACAGGCCAGTGTTATGCAGAGCTCTTGATATGATTGAATGGTGCACCATTACTCCACTCCCAGCCACTGAACTCTGTAGCTCCTTCAAAGTGATTGTTGACCTCTCTGTGGCTTCTCTCACAAGTCTCCTTGTTTGAGCGCTGAGTTTTGAGGGACGGCCTTTTCTTGGCAGTGCCTGGGTGGTGTGATGCAGCTTCCATTTCCTGATTATTGATTCAACTGTGCTCACTGGGATATCCAAACACTTGGATATTATTTTGTACCCTTTCCCTAATCTATGCATTTGTATTACTTTATCTCTAACTTCTGTAGAATGCTCTTTGGTCTTAATTTTCCTTCAGATTCACAGCCTTACCAATGATCCTTCAACAGTGGGGATTTTATCCAGAAAATGTGACAGCAACTTTAATGGTTCACAGGTGGAGGCTAAGGTAAGGTAATTGTGTCCTCGTTATGGCAATTTTTTTCATCGGTGCAAACTGGGAGATTCCACAGCACAGGGGTTGAATACTTATGCAAGCAAGATATTTAAGTTTTTTTATTTTTCTTAAAAATATTTCCCAACATAAAACCAATGTCACCTTACAATAATTGATTCTGAGTTTCAGTGTTTAAAAATAAAATATCAAACAGAACGCAATTTCAATGTACCATTTGTAATTCGGTAATGTGAGAAAATTGATCAGGGGTCTGAATACTTTTGCAAGCCACTGTATGTGTGTGTGTGTGTGTGTGTGTATATATATATATATATATATATATATATATATATATATATATATATATACAGTCAAACCCATTTACAACGTACCTGGGATTTAACGTACACACTGATATAAAGAACCAGTATCATGGAACTGAATAAAATAGTATTAAATCCTTTTTAAATTTTCCTTTCAGTACGTACTCTGATAGTGCATACTTCCTGTTATTACGCACGCACCATGATGGCACTCAGTGGTCTGTGCTGCGCATATTGCATACTCGTAGGCCAACTTCTTGCTGTTTGAACTTGACCTTGTCTTGATTACTATAATTTTTGCAGTATTATCATGGCCTGCGCTAAATGATCGTCAATTTCACTTAAGGACAAACTGTACATTATTGGAAAAATCTTAAAGGGATGAAAGCAGTCAGAATTATTTTGTCAAAGAGCTCAGGTTTAAAAAGCAGCAGGCGCTGATTAAGTCATTAAGGCCCTGTCCACTTTGGAGCAAAAAAAAATATAGACATCTGAGTTCAAAACCGATTTACCAGAACCGTGGCTCAACAGTGTTAACGTGCCTAAGTTGCTTTAATGAACTGGGTTAGTTTAACCCAGCTGTTGTTGAAAAATCACTTCATGGGTGACTGTATCCCAGAAACCACTGTAATGTATACATATTCTTTCTTTTTTTTCCCCCTGTTAAATTTATTTTCATTGAACATTTATTTCATTTCATTGAACAGAGGAGCTACAAAAAAGGGCCTAAGTACAGTAATCAAAAGGGGAATAAAAAGCCCAGGCCATAGTAAACAAATTAGATGGGCATTTGGACAAAGGGGAAATCTGGGGCAGATAAGACATTCTTTAATTTAATTAAAAGTCAAAATAAATACCTTTAACTTGCTAATATGTGATGTGTTTTAAGATAATTTAAAAAGTGTTTTTGACACATTAAATTATGTGTACTACAATGCATTAGCATATCTGACTGCCAATGGAATACGACAAGAACAAATCCTCCTGTATTTTAATTGGGGCTTGTCTTTTTTTTTATTTTCGTCTCATGTAACCAGGGGGATTATGGCAACGTACTACCACAAAGCACTAGGGGATATCAGAGGATACTTTGTAACCAGACTCGAACACGGTTCACTTCCAGATTACAGTTAAACCAATTTATCTAACTCAATTATGCCAACAACCTAGTTCGAGACTACCTCCTGAGTAGGTTTCAGTTGTTGCACTCAGTTATGAACCGTGTTTAGTGTGGATGCAAATTGATTCAAGCACTTTTAAACAGGTTTTGAAACTTTTGAAAACGCTAATGTGGCCAGGGCCTAAAAGACTTCTTAAAATAGCATACAAGCAATGATTACTATACTGTACCTGAACTGTAAGGTAATGTTTACTGACTTGTATATTATTTTTATTATTATCAGTTTTATTATTTCCACAATTTAGTATTACTTTACTATATTTTTTTTTTATTAATTTGTTTATTTTACTAATTACAGTACAGTATTATTCAATACATTAATTACATGTTTTTTGTTATTTTTTCTAATTCATTTAGCTGACGATATTTATCCAAGGCAATATAGAATTACTGTATTAAATAATTAATACAGTACGTTACATACTGTATAGTAATACACAGTACTAGTTATGTTACATTGTTTTATATTATTTCTTCTGTAATAAACCTTTATACTACATACATTGTGTATGTAAATTAATCTATTAGTACTGTCCTAGGTTTTGATTTTTGTGCTGATTTGGCAGGTATGTGCATGTACCTGGTTATTACATACCTCGGTTATAACATACCATTTATTTATATATATATATATATATATATATATATATATATATATATATATATATATACATACACAGTACTGTGCAAAAGTTTTAGACAGGTGTGAAAAATGTTGTAAAGTAAGAATGCTTTCAAAAATAGTCATGTTAATAGTTTAGTATTTATCAATTAACTAAATGCAAAGTGAGTGAACAGAAGAAAAATCTAAATCAAATCCATATTTCCAGGTAGGTTGGCAGGTAGGTTGGCGCAAACATCTTGGAGAACTAACCACAGTTCTTCTGTGGATTTAGGCAGCCTCAGTTGCTTCTCTCTCTTCATGTAAGACAGACTCGATGATGTTGAGATCAGGGCTCTGTGAGGGCCATACCATCACTTCCAGGACTCTTTGTTCTTCTTTACGCTGAAGATAGTTAATGACTTTCGCTTGGGGTCGTTGTCATGCTGCAGAGTAAATTTGGGGCCAATCAGATGCCTCCCTGATGGTATTGCATGAGGGATAAGTATCTGCCTGTACTTCTCAGAGATTGAGGTGTTTTTTACTTGCCATTTTCTGGCACTTAGGACAGGACTCACAGAAATCCGCCACCTCATGCCACACCCCTGGCCAAAAAAACTGAAAAGGGTTCTGTCTCGTGTCTTGTCTGGTGGGTATGCCAAATGACCCTGTATAACAGGCCATTGTTAGCAGAAAGTGTGGAGTAGGTTTAGTCTCACATATTCTCCAATATTCTTCACTAGCTTCTATGCCCTGTTCAAATGCATACCGTAAGTTAGGATACTCTAACTGAGCTTGCTTAAAAACCAAGACGATCAAGTTCAATTGCTTGGTTACAAAAATCTCCAAATAGAAGTCTAGATGGTGGAACCTTGGGAGGGGGAGGGGGGGGGGGGGGGGGGGGGGTGGGGTGGTGGTGGAGATTGGTAGGGCTTTCTCTAATTCTAGTGAGATGTTATGATTTCTCTAGAAACTTCCTACCTTCTCATTTCTTTTGAGAGGGGATTTTCCTTTCTTCTGGTGGGGGCTCGATTACTTCCTCACTAAATGGAAAAAAAAACGTTGTCCATGCTTTCCCCATCAAAATTTGAAGTGGAGGGTCATGGTTCTCCCCCCTTCCATCAGTGTGTTTTCAGCTTTTTTGTGACCAAATTTTTTTATTGCCTGTACCAAGAATAAAAATTATCAGTTGATCCCTTTAGGGTGAATTAAATTTTTTCTAGTTTTAAGATCAACAATATGGGGGTGAGGGAGAGCTCCAGCCAAGCAAGATCCTCCGGCGAGCCAGAAGCATAATAAATGCCACCACACCTGCCTGTCCACCTTGTAAAGGTTGGTTCTCAGATGGAACACCATCTGAGAACCCGAGAGAGAGTTTTGAAAATGAAAGACCAGAAAACAGCAAGACCAAAACATGTGAGTCAGGTCAGTTGTGGAGTAATTACATCTGTCACAGCTCCCATCCAACCCAGAGCAGATCTTTGTCAGTCTGTCCTTAGGTAAGTAAGCCCGATGCAATATCTTAAACTGAATTAGTCACAGCTGGGCACAGGAAGATGTGGAGTATGTACAAGACTACGCTCTCTCTCACCAATCGTCTGTAGCTACTACTACCAATTCACTCTCCCACATGAAGTTTATAACTAAAGTTTGGGAGGAGGGTCAGACAGCTATCTTTGCATCACCAAATTGAATCATTCAATTTACACATTAGTTACTTAAGATTGTTAGCACTATAAATACCCTCTTCACTTACCTCTCATTTGCATTTCAATTTCATCGTACCTACACGCACCATGGAGAATATCATTGATTATTCCATCTCATCAGATGATGACCTGTTCACCGTTTCCCATAGGTCAGCTCCTTCAGGGTCTGAAACCAACTTCATGACAACTCTGATCGGCGGTGTTTACTACCCCAACCTTCCTCGCTCGCATGTCTACTCCTCCAGCACCTTCATTCAATCCCTCATCTGTCCTCCATTGCCCAGAACAACAATCGTCTCATTCTGTCCACTGCAGCTCCCACTTGGCCAGTTGTTCCTGCGCAATTCCCTTCATAATAACGATCCCCTTCAAATCCACAGCACGTAAGGAGAAGTTGTTCAATATCTTCCTCTCCTCTCTAAGCATCCTTCCTGTCACAGGTGTTATGACGACAGCACAGATCGTCGCCTTCCAGCTTGCCCCGCACCCACTGGCCCCTCTCTACAAAGCTAAGTGTCTACACCTAGGAAATGCGGGAGGTGGGACCTTCACAGCACTAGCCAATCAAAGGCTCATTCATCAGTTCATGAGCATCCGGACACATAGACTGATTCACAGTCAGGAGCAGCCGCTCCTGCGATCCATTCTGGGGTTTCAGCACCCACCACCATCGTCCAACAAGCCTCCCCTGTACCTCCAACTATAACCTTTCAGGTTACCCCCCACCCCTCACTGCAGGCATCTAGCAGACCCCTACAGTGACCTATCTGCCCACTATGGTGGTCCATAGTGGTCCCTTCTCTGTTGAAATGCCTTTCTTCCTTCTGTCTTTTCAGCTACAGGTTTTCAAAAGGGCCCTGTAGCCCCTTTCCATTCTGTACCTCAAACAGCCACCCAGCAGGGCCCTGATTTCCTGTCCACTCTTCCCTCCTGCATCCTGTTCCTTTCCAAACTCACAGCAAGCACCTCTTTCTCTTTCTTCCACATTGGATTACCAGCAAGCCCCCTCAGTAGGTTCAGTGTTCCCACTTCAGCTGGCCCAGCTCTCTTTTCATCTTCTTTCTCTATGGCTATGGGTGTCCAGCAGGGCCTCATAGCCGCTCTCCCCTCCTAACCTGCCTTCTCAGCCGGTGACCCCCAATTCACCCCAGCTTCTTCATAACCACCCTGCACTTCCTCTCTCCGCAGTGTCTGGCTATTCTTTAAAAAATGCCATGGCCCTGCCTCCTCCTGCAAATGCCCTGATATTCAACCCCAAACCCGTATTCCTTGGCCTACGTAACCAGATTTTAGCAAGTATGAATATTAACCTAGTTTCCTTACTTACTAATAATTTTGATTCCGTCAGTACCAGGGTAATTCAGTGCACAGCCCTTTCAGTTACTCTCAAAAACCTCAGACCCCCGTTTATTCAAAACACTTACCATTTCAGTTCATTTTAGCTTTCAGCCAATTCAGGGACATCATTTGCAAAATCAATCCTGACCGCCAGCATGAGCTGGGAGATTATTTGTCCATAATTATAGATCTGTCAGTTAGATTCAGAGGTTCCCATTTTTTCAAATATCACAAAGCCTTTTCTGTCAAAGCTACTGCTCATCTTTAACAACGGAACCAGAGGATCTACTGGGGAGTCTCCGGCTCCTAGCATGCTCTGTATGCAGTTCCACTTTCCACACTACTATTTCCTGCTCCCTCATGACCGTCCGCCCCGTACCCTCAACCCCCTCCCCCTCCCCCTCATTCCTTCTTATTCTTTCATCCCTTCCAGATCAAAAGACGAACAGAGCTGCAAGATTACATTCTCCGGAGGCCGCCAGATTTGTAACAATTTCAATGAAGGAATCTGCTCCTACTCAGTCTTTAACTTCCTTCACATATGCAGACATTGCGGGGAAGCCCATTCCCAAAAAGTTTGTTCCCTCCAACCATAACCCTTAGTTTATTCCCCCCCCCCCCCCCCCCCCCTCCCTCCTCACTGTAGGCGTCCCTGGCCACTATGAGCATCCAGCAGGCCCCCATAGAGGTCCCTTCTCTGTCAAATGCATTTCTTCCTTCTACCTTTCCAGCTGCGGGCTTTCAAAAATGCCCCTTAGCCCATGTGAGGGACCAGTTTGCGAGTGTAGAAAAAACTTCAAGTGAAGACAAAAAAAATATTTCTTTCTTTGCATCAAGCTGGCTATATTTTATTATTCACAAGCAGTGCAGTGCAAGAACCTCAGAACACGTATAGATAACTGTGACTAAGAGTGATATCACAGATAAAAATAAAAACAAACAAAAACAACAAAATAATAATGAAGTACTGGCTATTCTAAGTGGCTATAACCTGGTAAACAGATCCTAAAAGCTCTATACATTCTCCACAGTCTCACAGACTACCTTGGCAGGGCTGACCCAGGCCATTTATACCTTTCAGTCCCAAACCTCTGGAACATACCAAATTAACAAAGATAAGCAACTAACAGCAGCTAAATATTTCTTAAAATGCAGCATTTCAGTTTTCCTTTTCTTTATTTTTTTAAAAACACAAAATGTCATAACAAACATTTCCTATAAGAGAGGTACTTCCTTGGACTAATAAAAACATTATTTCCAATTTAATACTTCCCTCTCATCTATAACACAGTAAGCACGCCCTCTACTGCCAATATCTAGGGCTGCTATACCCCGCGCGCCCCCCTACTGAGACATACCTCCTGTACACAAACACAGAATCAGACTCCCAGCATGCAGTAAGTTCCACTTTCTTTATCTGATCCCAATCTCCATTAAAAACATTATACCATTACTGCCCTAAAAATGAATCCAATCATTATTCTCCAGATTAAAGTTGAAAGTAAATTGTTTATTTGCTAACAGAGACACTGCGAAATCAATGAACGTAGGCCTCCATTCACTGAGATCGCCGCCCCTGTGCGACTAGCCATTCAACTACTTCCTGTATTTAACTTTGATTTTCTATATATTTATGCATTTATATTTTCAGGAATACGATCAACTCCACCAACTCCCGGACCCCAACGTCCCTATCAGGTAAGTACACTTATCTTTTAGTGCACATTTTATTATCTTTTCAGAATTTCAAACTGGACGATTTTTTTTTTTCTCCTTTAAAACTGTATACATATAAGGAAGTCCGTATTGCGGTGTGTTATCTATGTACAATGTTTACAACGTATTTGAGTTGCGAATGGAATTCAGTCCATTACAGCCCTCTTCTATACCTTACCTCTGCACACGTCTCTAGTTCCTAGCACGCTCTGTATGCGGTTGCACTACTCACCCCACCATTTCCTGCTCTGTTACCAACCTTCCACCCTGTTCCCTCACGTCCCTCCCTCACAATCCTCCTTCTTCCTCCCATGCATTTCCACCCTTTCCTTCTTTCCTTCCAGATCAAAAGACAGTCAGGGCCACAACATTACGTTCTCTGGTGGCCGCCATCTGCAACAATTTCAACAAATAAGCTTGCTCCTATTCCTTCTGTCAGTTTCTTCACATTTGCAGCCAGTGCGGGGAAACCCATTCACCCCCAAAAAATGCTGAATTTCAGAAAACCAGATAATACTGCCAATGCACCTATATCACCTAATATTTTACTAAAGAAAGGATTAGGCACACAGTTTATGATGGGTCCCTTTTGAATCCCCTACTTTTCCCACCTTTGCAATAAGGATATACTCCACCACCCCCAGCTTTCCCCACACACCCCCTGCCCAGAACAAAAACAATTCTCAAATCATTATTTTCAAATCTCAGCATCCCCCTAGCACCAGAAAATACCTTGGGTCCTCTCACTTCCACCAAGTTTCTAGGCATCATCCTGGCTTCCCAATCATTTTCAGCTTCATCCCCCGGGGGAAAAAAAAGTAGCTTATCTATTATTTCCACTTTTCTGTCCGGTCCCCCTCCTACCAAACATAATCTTCTGTCCCTCCTAGGCCATTTAAACTACACCTGCTCCAATAATTCAGCACCATTCCTATACCTGATCAGTCCTCGTCATTGTACAAGATATCCGGTCGCTGTAGCCGCATTCCTTTGGGGGTCCTCCTAGGCCCAAAATTCCATTCTTATCCACTCAGATAATTCAGCTACAGTCCAAATCATTAACAAAGGTCGTTCAGCCTCCCACCGTATAAGACCCAAGAAACAGCTCTTCTCAGCATCGCTCCCCGCATACCGCAAACATACTGATCTTCCTGGATTTGCTTTAAAAATATTTATATTACATTCAACATACTGCAGTTTCTTCCTCTCATATGCCTCATCTACAGCATCCCTCCATGGCACTGTTAACTCTACCAGGTGAACAAGGCATGCTGATCCAGACCACAAGATAATATCTGGTCGAAGGTTAGTGGTGGCAATCTCAGGTGGAAAAATAAGTTGTTGACCAACATCTGCCAGCATATTTCAGTCTCTAGCAGCTTCCAGTTGTCCTGAGTGAGGCTTGGTTTTAACACCTTTCCTTGGCTCTCCTGGGTGGAAGAATGTTGTCTTTTGTGAGTAATATTTTTATAGAACTGAAACTTAAATTTAAATGATGTTCTGACCCCTCTGAAGTTTTTTAAATGAACATATTGTGCACTCGGAATTCTGAATTCCACAACCACACAAAATCTAACATCAAAATGAGATTCCATTCCAAAGGCAAGAAATTATCAAACATATTTATTTAATTGGCTGAGAGTGGGAATTCTGACAAGCAGTATTGTCATTAAGAATATCAGTGTTGGGCACATTACTGAAAAAAATTACTTATTTAAGTAACTTAAGTCCATATACTGCCACGAATCGGGCAGGAATAACAGATGTAAGATGACTTTTAATTTGATTATTTATTACACATAGTATTTTCTTTAAATTCTTTGGTTAATTTTCAGGGTTCTGATTGGCCAATATAGTATGGGTAGTAATTACAATGACAACATATACTAAAGTCAAATGAGAACGTGTACTAAATAACGTGTTTCCGGTTTGATGGCATGTGTTGCTGACTGAAAATACAATAAAGAAAGAACAGTTCACGTCTACGTTACAACTGAATTGAAATGTACTTTGGCTTTAAAAAAAAAAAAAAAAAAAGGACTATCAATGTAGGTGTATGTGACAAGATTTTTTTGAGGAAACTAACTGTAATATCATTACTCCCATTAAAAATCTAACATATTACCATCTTATTGACAAAAGTAATACTATTACCCCAACTCTGGAGAATATGACAGCTATGCTCAGCAATGCCTATATAATTTAACAAGTGCTTTAAAGCCTATTGGCAGAATATTCACGTGGCCTCGATAAGGCTCCACTTAATTTCTGTGCTATATCATTAAAAGTTAAATCGGCCTTTGTTCTTCTGTAAATGTGCAACAATCAGTTTATGTTTTGAGTCTGTATTTTCTTGAGAATAACATAATTACACATGCTTAGTTAGTTTTAATTCTTAAATAAATAAAGTGACAATTTTTCTAACACATGATTTTGAGAAAGCTTCTGTACACATTTCATTTAGAGGCTTAATAACCTTAAAATCTTAAAGGGGATGTATGATGCCAGACTGGAGTATGACTTAACCAAAATGAAAGGTCACTGCATTGATTTAGTACAAATGTGTGTTCTTTTCTGTGATCTTTACATCATTTATACTGATGGAAACAAATGGTATTGTGATTCCCAGTGTGTGTAAGTTATCTCCCAAAAAACATTTAGTTCCAGTTTGTTTTTAATAATATACTAACAGGAGATATAATTTAAATACCCAAAATATTACATAGGAAATTAAGACTTGCAAAATGGAGCTAGAGTATGTCTTCAACAGTGAAGGTAACTCAATTGATGTTAACAGGGCTTAGCAAAGGGGGAGGGAGGAAAGGAGGAATGAATACAATCATTACAATTCTAACTTTTCAGCATCTAACAACTACTGAGTAAAATATCTATTTTAAAAAGCTAATCTAAATACCAGTCCATCAGTCAGCAGAGTAAATATAGTTTAGAGGGAGAGAGAGCCACTGCAAGGTCACCTTCATTACAAAAGCCAAAACTTCCTACTTACCAGGACAACATGGAAAGGAGCACCTGATCTTCAATGTTTCAACCCTAAAGTAGGGATTTAACTATTTGTTAGCAGGTTATACATTGTGTATTAAGGAACAAAAGAAGAGTTTCTGAACTCTTCCTCTCTCTGTGCACCATGTGCTCTTTCTCACAGTTACTGCACTTGCAGTCCTTGCTCTAGACCTTACAGCAGGGGTTCACTCTGGCACAGAATCGGAAATGCTCACTGCTGGAATGTATGTCACCCATGTATAGCACTCAAGTTATGCATCTGCAGAGAAACTAATATGCTGTATGGCATTATAATAAGTAACTTGCCCTTAACTAAATGAACAAGATAAAACAAAACAGTATCAGTGACTATGGCACTGGAGTCTAAAATATGAACAAAATGTGCTTTATTATATACAAGCACAGTCCCTTTAGCACTGTAATAATAATAAAAAATATTATATTTTAACAGAAGTAATTTCTATCTGAACTAGGGTTGTTCATTACTGTTGACATTTTATGTCCAAAAGCAAAGCAAAACATTTGAATTAATCTCACAAATCCTGACTAATTTAACTATCGTAGTACATTCAGCCTCTTTTTATATAATATTGCCATATAATCCAAACACATCATGCTTTGAAACAAAAATAAACACAAACAAAAAATCATGTTTAAATCAAGAAAATGTGAATACAATAGGCCTATGTGGCAAAGTGGGTACAGGTGTAGGAGTGATGTGCTACGCAAGGAAGAGACACTGATAATCCAATTTAGAAAAGAGATTTAATTTGTAATCCAGGTCTGGTGACCAAAACAATAATTCCAAAAACATTTTTTCAGTCTCAAATAATAAACACAGTTAGTACATGCACAATACACAAACACGGTCACCAGTCCTGGGTGACTGCTGTAGTGCTCGTTGTGCAAATACAATATATTGTGCTACAGGTGCAGTGATGTCTAGGTTAGTGCTGGCCTCTGGCGACAGCTCCGGAACGTCTACTCATTAACAAACAAGTAACAATTAGAGACAAACAAACAAAACACTCATTATACGTTTCACAAATACTGCTCCTTCCGGGTCGTTCCTTAACCATAAACAAAGGAACAGATCATGTCGCTCCATACCCTATTTGTACCGTCACTCATGACACCTTGGTAAATGATTGCAACCACTCCTCCAATCCGCGGCTGCCACATTGTTTCTCTTCCGGGTCGATGATTTAGTGCACCGGAGCTCCTCCCCCTTTCAAGATGACAGACTTCCTTTTAACCCTGGGAATTTATTGTCTGGCCATCCAATCCAGGGTACTCTGTTCCCTTTACTTAGTGCCCTCACAGGTCGGGAGGGAGATTTACCACCAAGACCTATTTCTGATTTGGCTTGTCCAATGCAAATGTAGAGGCCTAAAGTGTGTATCCTAGCAACTCGTTAATTTACCATACTAGCACTAAAAGAAGCGCACTCTCACATACTCAAGGTTTTAATGCAAAATGGCTAATTTAATTTGAAGCATTGATTCACCAATATGTACCGATAATCGAAGCTCAGGAATTTTAAGCACAGATGATCAATAATCGATGCACTGATGAATTGTTCTACCCCTAATATATACACAAACACAAACAGAAGGGCTTTAGCCCACATAATGAACCGCAACACCTTCTACAGTACTTAAAATGTACTATATCTAAAATATTATTAGAATTCCTGTACTTAGCCACATCACTATGGCTGTACCGGCAATTTTCTCTGTGTTACTTCACAAGTATGGAATGAGAGTTTAGAAATGGAACATGGCTGAATATGATGGATGTGTGAGGACTTGCTTCATAATGGAAATATGTCTTAAATAAGACAACTGTATAAAGATGCATGTTAAGCATCTTGTTCTATCAGTCCTATGTCTTGCATGCATATATTTACACAAGTATGTACATGTTGCATGTAGTCTTAGATTTCTGTAGTTGATTAAACACAGCTTTGATAACTGAAACTTTGGAGTTTGTCCTTATGTATCCTGTTCAACAATGTACAGTTGCAGCAGCCCTTTAAAACAAGGGGTAAGTTCTCACATCCAGCAGGTGCAAGAAAATTGTAAAAAAAAACAATTGTTGGGTAAGGAAATGCTCAGGTTGAGAAATGTGGAGCACAGTCTACTATAGCACATGTGGTTCCAATCATCAAAGACACTGATGATCCTCCAACTGGACGAGACAACGTTGTTAGTTACATGATGTAGAGAGTTTGCAGTGTCACCATTCGAAAAAGCTAAAACAAGTATATTTCTCTTGCACTGACAAGGCAGCAGTACTGGTAACTCCTGTTGGCAGGTACATCTTGATCACTGAAGCATCTCTTAGGTTGGCAGACAATTGATCAGCTTTGGCATAAATAAAATTCTTACATCTACTTCTAAAAATTGTGGAATCCATCACTGGTTTGATCTGCTTAGTGATATCATGCATTTAAAAACAGGGACTGTTGTGGTCTACACAATAGAACACTGCTACACCTGACATCGGCTGAACAGGAAAAGCTGAATACAAGAATTGCGACAGTGTGGCAATAAACAATACATTATATAATGTTAAGGTCAGGTTTTTTAATTCATTAAAAAACATATCTATCAAACCGTACCAATTTCAAAGATAGTAAAGCTCTATTTGGTCAGCATTTTGTTTTCAGTGTATTTTTCTCTAATAACACAGTCGTCTCGGTGCACTTAATGAAACAGCTTACAGTCACCAGGAAGGGAAAATTTTAAAAATAAATTAATTCAAAAAGAATCTTCCTATGATTCAATTCTCTTTAGTCAGTCCTTTTAAGAAGAGATCTTTCAAAAGCAGCTGTGCTGTCCCATTGAACGGAAAGACATAAGACTTGTTAGCTTTCGATTCCTGTCTGTCTTTCTTATCTCTAAACCGTTAATCTCTATTGAACCAAGGTGCCCTTTAAAATGACAACCAGAAGCTATTGGGTGGAATTAGACATTAATAATGTGTTTGATTTAAAAAGGTAAGAATGCATACTATTTATTACTGTTGAAATTTCTGAAAAGTTTCCAAAGATGTGGTTTAAATGTATTTTAGGAAAACAAAATATTTGCCTGAAACTTCTGTACATTTTCATTGTTCTTCAGTAATACCAGTACTTAAATAACGTAGGCATAATTAATAATACAAAAGAAAAAAGAATACAGTATTCCTTAGAATTAAGATGCACTTTTTGAACAATTTTTTGCTGCTCAAAAATATCCTGCGTCTCACACTTGAGTACAGTATAGTGATGCATGTTTTAAAATTGCCAACAAAAGACATGACTACCTGACTAACAGCAATGTGACTGACTGCAGAGAAAAGACGAACAAAGCCATCACTGCCCGAATACACATGTAGCAACGTGACTTACTGCCATATTTTTCGACATGCCAGGCAATACCACAGTTCAAAAATTGGGAGAAAAATAGATGTGAGTAATCCCAACTGGAAATGAGAAGCAGCACATAACTGTACTCTCTGTGTGACAGCATATGTGTCATGGAGGTTGCATTTCATAAACCACTCAAAGCCTCAAAGCTTTGCTCTGCGGTTTATGATGTCACATACTCTTTGATTAAATAGTTTCTCATAATGCAGTACAGCCCATATATATATATATATATATTGTCACCTTTTTGCTTGCCACACAGGCTCTCACGGGTTCTTCTCCCTTCTGAATCACGACCCAACACACAGGATTCTACTGAAACAGCGCTCACTTTTAATAAACACCAAATGAAATAAACACAAAACAAACACCTAGCTCCTATTTGGAGCACTCACTAAACATAAACAGGAACCTAACTATCACGCAGGACGGCTAAACCGTTTACCTGCCACAAACATTCAAAAACACCCTTACACAATACCTCAATACAACTGCTCACTCACACAGTCGGGCTCTTCTCTCAGCAGCAGCCTGGAACAGACTGGCTGCCTCTCTTAAATACCCTGCACCTGGCTCTAATTTACAATTACCACCAGGTGCAGGGGATTACTAAACAATAAAACAATTACCCAATTAAACCCCATAACACCCAAATGTGCATTCTCACAAGGTTTTTAGCAGGGAAGGATTTTAACCCCCTCCCTGCTATCTCACAATATATATATATATATATATATATATATATATATATATATATATATATATATATATATATATATATATATATATATATAACACCCATTATAACAAGCCCCATTATAGTGCGGAATCAGTTATAACACGGTAGGGTCATGGCATCCATTTCCCCCATAATGCAATTTGACTCAAATGTTCGGTGAACGTTCCAAATAAACTGTAAGAAACATGGCAGACCACAAAAAACAAAAGCCATTCTCTATTAAAATGAAACTTGATGTGGTGGAGAGTGCAAAAAGGTGAAACTCAAGCAGCAGTTTCTAAAGATATAAATGTTGCAAAAACTAAGAGGTTTTCTTTCCAAAGATGGCTACTGAAGGAAAAATATGCACTGTGCTAAAGACAATGAATTAGACAATGCTTTATTCACTTGGTTTGTGCAAGTACGTCAACAGGGAGTCCCGATCTCTGGCACAATATTAAGAGCGCAGGCACAGAAATTTAACAGGGAGTTAGGTGGTCAATGCGATTTTAAAGCAAACACTGGGTGGCTGCAAGGCTTTCAGAAGAGGCCTGCCATCAGTCAGGTTTTAGAACAGGCCTGCCATCAGTCAGGTTTTAGAACAGGCCTGCCATCAGCCAGGTTTCCACATGTGGGGAAATAAAATCTGCCGATCAGAAAGCTGCAGAATCATTTGCAGAAGAATTTAAAAAAGTAAAAGCTGATGGTGGATACTCTGAAGATCAGATATACTGTACAACTGTGATTAAACAGGGCTGTGTTCCAAGCTTCTGCCAAACAAATCATTAGCGGTTTCATCAGACACCCAGAAAAAAGAGGGATTCAAAAGGTTAAAAGAGTGACAGTTCTTTTCTGCATCAACAAGATGGGATCAAACAAATTAAAACCGCTCAAGTACAAAACCTTTGTACTTGAGGTCAGACATTTTCTTTGCAGACAGCACTTGGAGGAAAAGGCCCTTCTGCTGCTTGATCACTGCCCAGCTCACCCTTCAGCAGAAACATCAGTAAATTGGGATGGCAAAATAAGAGGAAACTAGTGAAGAGGAAACAGATGAAGAGGAGGAATGTTTCAGCTTCAGTGCAGAAGAAGTTGATGCTGCCAGAACGATGCTACGTGATGCAGAGTTAAATGCAGGTGAACTGGAAAGTTGGGGTTTAGCAGAAAATGACTGTCAAACAGATGAACTTTTAACTGATGCTGATATTATCAATGCTGTTCAGGCAGGGAATATCTCAAATGGCGAAGAGGACTTGGAGGATGAAGAAGTTGACTCCCCACCAGATGAAGCATGTCATGTGCTTGAAATTGGCTTACGCTGGCTGGAACCGCAAGACATTGATCCAGTGAGGGTAATGCAGCTATGCAATATTGTGGGCTATGTGAAGAAACTAAATTGTGTTAATTTGACACAGACTGAGATTACAAGGTTTTTTTTTTTCCAAATGAAAGGACTATTAAACAGAGGGAATTGTTTTTGAAACTTTAAACTACCAATTATACTGACATTTTATTTTATTTTACTCTCTCTTTGAAACCTTGAAAAGACTTTATTGAGATCAAGCTTCCGAAAATTGTAGACTACAGTAGCTTTCAATTACTTTTTTTTTTTTTTTTTGTAATAGGCCTAGTAAATAATTAATAGTTTTTGGATGCACACTGCTGCATTTTAGACAAATCCCTCTCTTTCAGATGCAGTAATAAGCATGTCTGTAGCCATGGAAACTTGATGGCCTAAAAATGCAGGTTTTCATATTTACAGACCAGAAATACAACTGAAATTCTTAAAATTATTGCAGAAATCAAAAAATGAAAACACAGTCTCCGTCCTCTACAACAGGCAACATGAAGGTTAACTGTAACAGCTAAGAGAAAACAATTTTAAAGTGAGTACATAGCAAAAAGCAGAGACTACATTGGTAAACTGTATTGTGAATTTGCATTCATCTAATTATTGTTGTTGTCATTTTACTTGGCTTTAGCACACAAAAGGCATTTCCTTCTGTAATGAATCTCCTCCTAGCAGCTGATGAGTTAATAATACTGATATCAACATAGACGTGTATTCACCTCTCTTTAGTTGAATGATAAGATGTTTGTCTTTGAACCATGTTGTTTGTGGTTCACATCCTACCCTTGCCTTTCTATTTAATGAAATGGTCTGAGATGCCAATTCATTACAGTGGCGCCCTATGGCAAAGAATTCTGACCCTTGTGGTAATTTAATGCTGTGTTCACTGGTGGTCACGGTGAAAAACCCAACATTGAAACTCCCTACAAGCTTTTATTAAGCAGGGGGAGAGTGTAATGGATATTTGTCTTTGAACGTTATGGTTTGAGGTCCATGTCGAGCCTTTGCCTTTCCGTTTAATTGAATGGGCTGAGAGTCCAATTCATTACACTGCCAAAATCTGAGGTATAGCAAATTGCTCTCTCAGTAGGGTATGCCTAGTCACTGTGAAAAGATAACAAATTTCTAGTTGTGTGGATTTTACACAATCATTTTACAAGCGCTGTACACATAGGTCTGTAATATCAGTGCTGATAACAATGCCAACTGGCACATTAAAAACCAGGTAACATTAGACAGAAAATACATCAAGATGCATTAACGGCCTACTGTATAAGTGAGTATGGCTTTAAGGTCAGTGTTAATACATACAGAGTAGATTGTTTATGTTTGGCACTCTGGCAATTGTAGCACTTATAACAATTAATGATCCCTATTATTCACTGGGCATTCGCTGCACTCTGAATTTCTAAGTTAAGAGAACAAGTTTTTTGTAAATCTGCCAAATGAAAAAGTATTTCTTGTAAACAGATGCACAACTTGTTCTTTCAAGTATAAGTACCAGGATTTATTACATTTAAAATGTAGGAGGTTCAGTATAGAATGCCAAAAAGTCCCAAAAGACAAACATCGTTGTCATTATACTAAATAATCACCTCTAGGGTTTTGCTAATTGACAAACAGTACAATGCCAGTTTTACAGTTTCAGTTCCTCCCCATTTACTCCCCAAAACCAGGTTAGGACTAGCTGTGTTGAAATAGTTTGATATTTCATGGTGAAGCACTTTTCCAGTGATAAGGTTCTACACAACTCACCAGGGTAATTTCTACAAAAAAAAAACAAAACAAACAAAAAAAAAACTGAACACCAATTATTGTGAGCCTGATGCTAACCCAATAAAAATGCCAAAACAAAAGCAAACAAACAAACAAATTCAATATTTGTGATAGTAGGAAATTACAGGTGTTTATCATTGTTGTTAGAGCACTGTAAGATTTCAAAAAGCACACTGAATTAAGACCCATCCCTAGTTGCTAAATTGTGATTGGGTGCCTAGCATAAATAAATGTGTCAGTGGTACTTGGTTATGACACTGGACACACATCCACATCCAGAATTCGTACCTAAACCACAAAGACAATTGCATTTGCTTTCTCACTTGCTCTACAACTATGCATGAACTAGTTTAGACAAAGTAGTCACTCTTCAGTTTACACTGTGTCCCTTATTCTGCCAATCCAACAACAGGATTTAAAATGTGGCAAAAATATAAATAATCTAATTTACAAAGCTATTGCATACCATCCTGAACTCAATTCTTTTTTAATTAAGCATTTTGTTTCTTATTTGATTTTATTGTGCTGGAAGTGTTTACACTCCTCTTAGGTTTTCTGTTGTTGACAAAATAAAACAGTTGAGCAGTTTAAGAGGGGAATTGTGTCTCAAACGGTTCCTCAGATCTGTTATGCTGTTAGCATAATTGGCACACATAGAAGCAAAACAAGAACTTAGCTACATTGCCAACCAAAATGCAAATTCACATTTCAAAAAGAAATTGCCCTAGTTCCCCTCACAGGAATTATTATCAAGCTCTTGGCAAGTTGTTCAATTACACAGACTTTAAAAAGGAAAACAGCCTCTGCAGTCTGAAGAGTTGTGCAGTTTTTAAAAAGATGCTGCATTTCTGTTTGGGAAGGCTCAAGGGATTGTCAAATTAAGAGAGAACTAGTTTCTTTGACAAATAAGCATACAATTGTAACTGTACAGTCACTGAGATGAAGATGTCTCAACATTGATCAGTGTTTTACTGTACTGTATATATGTGATTAACTAAAGCATACTGAATATTTCAGATTCAATTGTGGGACATGGCCATGAATAATACAAAAGACAACGGAACATCCCAATTCCAGAAAAGCATAGTAATGAACAGTATATTTTTACTCTTGTATTAGGGGAATTGTATTTGGGTCATAATTCAGTATTATGATTTGAATGATTTTATTGACATTAATATGTTTTCTACAAACTGGGTGAATTGAAAAAATGCCTCATTTCCAAATATTTATTTTCCTTACTTACCCCTATATTTTACTATTGCTAGTATTGTGCTGCCCTCTAGAGGTACATATTGGGCAACACTGGAACAAAACCACCCAAATGCTGACTTGAAGAACAAGTCAGTGCCTTTGATCAGTATCTGTTGTCCTCTTTAATTACACCTCCCCCTAATTGTACTGTATCAGCTGCAGTGAGAAAGTGTTTCAGTGAAGACAGACACACTCTATGCAAATGCTCACATTGTTCTGTTGATTATTAAACCAAATACAAGTCATTCCTCTTCCCAGTATCGCCTATTGAAACCTGTTCTTACCATATGGGATCAAATGCAATATCACTTTAACAGAGCTGTATCATGGCTGCAGTTGTTTGACAGGTTATTTGCTGTTAAATACCTTCAGTACATTGCAGATTCTAATGCTGTACTTTACTGTGCAGGCTTCAGTGAGATTGTAGGTTATACAAACTATTGTATTGCCTCTACATATTGCTTTTAAGATAGGATACAGAGACAGGTACTGCCCAGTATATTATTAATCAGAAGTATAGGCTCTGTGAATGTTGCTGGTGGGTTGTAGTTGTAATATACGTCTTAAATTGTATTTTTGAATATTAGAAAAAAATGTAATCCTGTTCATGTTCTGTGCAGTCAGTTTTATTTTCCTTATGTAACCATTTCATAACTGTTATGCTGAACTGAGACGTACTGTACAGACAACAAGCATAAATATATCTTTGTACACCAAGTAATGTGCTAATTATTAATTACTTAAATATAAACTACATGTGGTTTCACTTCCTTGGCTTGGAGAATTACAAACTATTGCAAAGCCGTCATTATATGGATTCATAGCTACCGTATACTATAATTCAAAACCTGGTTTAGATAGATAGGTGGTTGCTGATCAATAAGTTACTGATTTTGGCAACTCTATAAAGGAATGTGCTTTAATTATTATACTACCCTTTAGCTTGAGTATTATGTATCTGTACATCTCTCTTTACATGTTGCCCTACTACTTCAATTTAAAATAGACGGATTTGGAGAATGGAATGCCATTGGTGCTGTCTGTTCTGCTAAAATGTGACCACTTTCAAGCACTATACTGTATCTAGTTGTAGGGTAGTGACTCAAGCCAAGTTAGGAACAGAAATGTGTGTGTCTATGATATAAAGAACAGGGATTTAGCTGGAGAGGAGAAACACTTTTGTATATAGTCATTACCAAATTTCACTTGAAATCTTTAATATTCCCCAGACTATTCCGATTGTTGATAATTTGTGTTATGAAGGTACTAGTTTTTGAGAGAAGGCTGAATTCGTAGTACAAAACATCAAAATGATTACAATACTTTGGGAAAGACAAAAAACTGAAGCCAAAGCCTAACCTCTGATATACCGATAAAGCATCAAAACAAATATAAGATGTTCTTTGATTTTCCTAATACTGTGAAACAAAAAATAAAAACAAGCATTTGTCTTTATGGTTAATTCCATTACTGGAACACATACGAAAAACAAACATTTGGTGGACTATCAGCCTCAGTGCTACTGGTGATGCTGGTAGCCAATGACCTGATGTGTTACTTTTTTGGAAGTGGCTAGTGTAGATGTAGGAGGTATTATTGACAGCAATGGTACAGTATTTGTTAGAGGATTGTTTCTACAGAGCTCAGCTTGGTATTGGTACTAACTGTAAACTTCCTGGTTCTGACAAATGACTACTGAGAATGTGTTTGTATGCAGTGTTTCTGGAGTTAATACAATCCAAATTTAAAACAATTCCATAACTACCTGCTTGCACTAGTGGTGTTTGTTTGGGTGTTCACTGTGAACCCTGGCAGTACCACCTCTGGGACAGTGAAAGCTAAGCTATGTGTTTGTAAACAAATACAGCAAAATGATTTATTCAGAACCTGACTGTAATTTTCAAAACTTAATACAAAATGGTATCAATCAGACATAATTATTAATGTTATCCATTCAGTATTTCAGTTGTTCCCATATTTGTTAATATTTACAAAGAATAAGTCAACTATTTAGTAAGGGAATAGTCTATCTTGAAGTTGGAAAATATCAGACTTTCTGATGCTTTGAACAGCCAACATCCCCATCCTCTCTATGGAATTGGAGGGATCTATATCAGCAGCATTTGACATTCAGTGAACCAAACTATTGGTTTAAACCCTGATTAGCTTTTATTGACACATTTTTCAAGGAGATGTACTGCATCAAGCCCAGACCTCCTTATTTGACATGCACTATGAATCTGACACTTTACAAACACTAAATCATAAAAAAGCAAAAATGAATGAAAACAATAATATTAAATCAGACCTCTGTAGTTCCACAGGTAGTGTTCAGACATTCAGATATTTATCTACAAGACACACTGGGCATGCACTTCACAAATGGCCATTGTGCCGAAATTGTGCCAAGTTGCCATATTGGAAACTTCCTTTTGTGAGCCACAATGCATTCTGTGCTGTGCGGAAATAAAATGTATGCAATATGGGTGGAGTGGCCGACAATATGCATGATCCTGGTGTATTTGAACATATGCGCCAACCCAAAACAAGTTTGTGACGTGCAGAATAAGGATCGTAAAAGGACTGTGCAGGATAATGCAGGTTTTTTATGAGGTTGCGCACCTGCGCGCGTGGTAGGTGCAATTGACTGCACCCATATTGCCATCCGGGCACCTGTTCCAGTTGTCATGCTCTATCAGGATTCCAGTTGTATTCGGAATAGTGGGAAATTTGAATAGCTATTCCATGCCATGTAAACAGGGTATTCAGAATGAATCCGTCCGTATTCTGGAAACCAGTATTCCGAAACCATGATACCAAATATCCACTTAGTATTAGGATACTATCGGAATGCTAGCCCTTCTAAACACCTTATTCAGAAAACCAGTTTTTTTCTAGACACACGAGTCATCATTTTATAATCTATAATATATAAGACGACGGCTTGTGTGCCCAACAAAGCCTTTGCAAAAACTGTGCACAAATATATTAGTTGGTTATAAAAAAACTGGTTGCCAACTATGCAATATCTTCCTATTTTTTTTTTTTTAAGCTTATAGTAGATCAACAATCAATACCAGGATATATATATATATATATACATTGAGATTAAAACCGAGTGAGACCTAGCCAAGCAGTTAGCAACAAGTCAATCGGACAACAAGAACAAGTATACAATAAAATACAATTAAGACACCGGCAAATCACATTTAAAAAAATAATCAAAATACTCAAAAGTAGTCAACTATTTAAAACAATTACAACTCTCAGTCACGAAATCATGCAGTTTACTCTTAAATTGCAATAAAGATATCTGGGTCTGCAGCTTTAGTTTGGACTGGAACTCATTCCAGGACAATGGGGCATAATAAGCAAAGGATCCTTTAAGCCTCAGTACGCACATTTGGCATTTTAAAATGCAAAAAAGAATGAGATCTGAGGCTATGGTTATTATGGGAAGTTATAAGGTATTCATTTAAATAAGTATATTCATATAATTTACATTGAATAACCTTATATACCAGAATATACCCATGCTGCTGTCAAATCAGTACCTACTGTGGCAACACCAATGATGGCAGTTTGTCAGAGTAATGCCATTACTAATGGTGACTGTCCATCATTCTGTATTCTCGCTTTGCTGTTGTTTGCAGTTGCTATATTGGTAGTAAATGCGCAGACGGTTTGGCGAGGCACAAACAGATTTGCGAATTGCTCAAAAAACTGTTATATTCCAATGTCTCGCAACTGCTTTGTCCGTTTTGGAATATCTCTCATTTTGTGCCAAAGCACATTTTTTTTGCGAGGCACACATTTAGCGAGGGGATTGTGCGAAGATCGAAGATCGGGCCCAGTGTCATTACACTTTCTCAATATTCTCTTATTTCTATTTCTTCCCTATTAAATCTCTATAAGTACAAGCTGTATTTTTTTAAGGCTTCACAAATATAATTTTGTCCTGCCTACTTGTATTTCTGATGTAGGGAAATAACTGCATGACTTCCTCCTTTAACAGAAACCCTTATGTGATTATCGAAAAAAAAAAAAAAAAACTCTACGGCTCTACGAAGGTTCTACTGAGCCAGAAATTTTGTCTGCATCCTCCTGTAATGCTTTATCAATAAAATGATTAACAACAATAGTCTGAAAAGTCATCCAACCAGTTTAGAAAACTGATGCCTCAAGTTTCTACTACTAGCAACACCCTTGCGCTTATCTTCCTAGTAAAGTACAACATGAGTGAATAGGCTGTCTCCAGCTCCTCCCTGCATTGACAGTGTCATTTTTGCTGCATGAGGGCATACCTGGAAAAGGCACTCATTTCACAGTTATGCCTCTTACAATATCAGATAGCTTGTTGAGACTGTCTCACAATAAGGGTATGCTTACTGTTGCTAGATGATACAAGATTTTCAGTGTGACCATTACTTGACTTTTCAGTTCAAAGCAGAAATGTGCTGCAACATTATTTATTTATTTTTTTTATTATATATTTTTTTTTACTACACTTGTTTTAAAATATATACAAACACTATGGCAAGAGTAGACATTTTCAGAGGTGGTAGCACTGATCTGCCTTTCAGACTAGTGCAATATCCGCAGTTTTATGACTAGTATTTATTGCTAGCTAGGGCAGAAGCTACTTGAGTTTCAATCCAATGCAGAGGCATTTACAGTACCCCTTCTGTCTTCTATAGTTGAGGTTCAGCACTCACACTAAATGCCACCAAACCCCCTGACAGCCAGTCAGTATTGTTGCGCGATTTTGCAATGCGTCTCTGTAAAATGATGCTGCGGCTACTTGCCTTTTGTATGAGACAGCCCCCATCTCATGGCGCAATGCTCTGCTGAAGTGCAACATCACTCATACAGCAGAGAAAGAGCAGTCTTTGACAGTGATTTTTTTTTTTGTTTGTGGTTCTGATTTCAATAATTTAAAGCTTGAGCTGCAAGAATACATAATGTACTTGGTGTGTTCATAAGCAGGGTACCCTGTCCCTGTGTGTATTTTGTGTTTTATGTTGTCTGTTGTATGTATTTTTGTAGGGGTGCACGGATTGTGGATTATGTAGCACAGGTGATGTAAAATGTATATTTGTATTTAGGCACAGGGAAATGCACAAACACTTCACATGCAAATTAAAATGGGTATTTGTATGATGGCATAGGAAGTGCACAATTAGTCCACGTGCAGACTGTGCATTATTCAATTGAATGATTGATTAGCAATCAAGTCTCAGCACAGCTTTATAAAAGAATGAATGTTTCACACACACGAGGTAGGGTGTACAGTGAGGAGGTATAGGAGAGAGAGGAGAGAAACAAAATTATAATAACAATTGCTATTCGTGTTGGAAACACCAGCACAATATTTCTTTGGTTGAGTGTTAATTTTGTTTTGTTTGTTTAGTGTGTTTCTGTTTTGTTAAATATTTTTATTAATAATAAACTGGCACAAGCAGCGCATTCACATTCACTAAACAAATTGGGTCCATTCAGTTTCTGGTCTGACGTCACCAGCAAAGCTATCCTGTTCATAGTTAGCCAGGTAGGAAGCTGACACTACTGCTTCTTTCTGGGCACTGTGAGTATGTTCTGACAGTAAACTGGATGGAGGCTGGTGCAGTTTGAAATTGCCTCGTCACAAAACTACAACACAGTTTAACAAATTGACACCTTTGCAGTCAGCCTCAAAAACCGAGTCCAGCTAGATGGCCATATTATCACAACCTGGGAAGCTCATCCATCTAGAGCATGCAAAGGCATGTGTGGGGAAACTCACATAGCCACTACTTGGGATATCCCAGAAATGACAGACTGTTTTTATACACTCTAGTCTAGTACCCTTCACCAGCATAAAAAAATTCACAGAAAATTTTGTTTTGTTTTTTTCAAAGTGGCAAGAAGAAAAGTTGCAGAATTTTTTTTGAATATGTTGCATTGATAGATAAATTACTGCTGTTGATGGACAAGTTGGCAGTTCTCCCAAAACACAGCCAGCGTTTGTTTTATTGTGTCTCTGTTTCTCTATAAATTATTTATGCAATTATAGTACATTTCCTTCTATGTAAATATTTTAATAAAGGAAAAGGGAGTATGATTGCTGATAGCATCTTGCTGTACTTATTTATGCTTCCAGTCTCCAATAAAAAAAGTAAAAAACCCTGTCTGCATTAAAAGATTATGCAAGCTGCACTTTCATTAAAGGGCAAGTAATTTATTTTTTGTATTTATTTAATTTTTACATATTTTAGTTTGTTTGATTTTTGGTGATTGTTGCTGGACTTTCAGTGTTGACAAATTTCCTCTACCATTCTCATCATTTTTTTTAAAAACTAAAACAATGGTTGCACATAAAGCAGATTTCAGGATAATTCATATTTACAGTATAATTCATTAACTAGTTCTAGCATCAGTACTGAATAACTGTTAAATCCTGCAGTTTGACAAAACCTAAAAGT
Organism: Polyodon spathula; assembly: GCF_017654505.1. Classification (NCBI taxonomy): domain Eukaryota; kingdom Metazoa; phylum Chordata; class Actinopteri; order Acipenseriformes; family Polyodontidae; genus Polyodon; species Polyodon spathula. The sequence goes on along the minus strand of NC_054537.1, from coordinate 32,622,874 downwards.
TGTAAAAGTGGTATTTTTATAATAATATTAAAGTGCTGAATATTTATTTATTTATTTTTTAATAGCATGCAATGTTCTATGCATTGCATGTTATCTTTGATGTGGGTAACCATGGACCTTCCTGAGTGGTTAAAAAACGTGGCAGGTTACAGCCAGACTCCACTGCAGAAAGACAGACACACCTAACAGCTAAACAGACACTTTTTATTTGAAGATAGGGGCCCATATCCTGCTCCCATACCACCAGCGTTGTTTTTCTTTTTTACTGTGGTACTCATGAACCTCCATGACAAAATGAGAACATTATTTTTTTTTAACCATCCTTAACCTTACATAGACCTTGGACATTGGCAGAGATACTATTAATTGCAGAGCACATTAAAATGTACCATGCTTCAATAATTGATAGAAAACTATAAAAAGAAAATGTGTTTGCATTAATGAATCATTTCTCCATCTGGCGCGGATCAAGCACTTCATAAAGTTATCAAAATTATATTGCCATCAGTGTTAGAAAAGCATTCAGTTTTACATTTATTAATCATGGTTTATTGCATTCCTAATGCAATGCAGCTATCTTGTGTTACAGGACTGAAGAACTATATGAAGAACTAAAATATGCAATTTCTGTATTCAAACACTCTGCAAGCACACTATTTTTAGCCTGTTAATGTAGCTAAGAGTCTAACTGTTCAGCAGGAATTTTTATTTCTATGCAATCTTTTTGAGACTTGAAACTACATGTACTTATATTGCATTGCAAATATATTGCATATGTAATGAAATATATTTCCAATATATTAATAGAATATATTTTCAAAGACTATATACAATATGCTGCGATGGACTAGCATCCCATCAAGGGTGTAGTCCTACCTTGTGCCCTATGTATGCCAGGTTAGGCTCTGGCTCACCGCGACCCTGTTAAGGATTAAGCGGTTATTGATAATGGATGGATGGCTAGATATAAAATATGAATATTGAATGCAGCATATTTATAGCACAATTACAGCAGTATCTCAAAGTACACTACATAGAAAATCAAGCCACAATACATTTGTAAAACTGATTACACATCTACCATGATCATACCGTTTAAATAACGTATTCAAACAACATTTTAACATTATAAGTTTCTGTTCAAAGAGTCAACTTCCCAACGTTTTGGAATGTGTAACATACCTTTGTCAAGGGAAAGTTAGAGGTATCTTATAGGCTTTTTACTGCCATGGTAACCACATATGTATGTTTAAATCTAATGTCTTTGTGATGTCATTCACTATGTGGCTAATTAGGTAACGATCTACTATTCCTTTCTATTTAAACCTTCAGGTACGGTAGCTAGTCTATTTAACCAGTTATTTTCTTTTATTTTTCTATATTGTACATCATTTAATTCATTTTTTTCTAAAACCACAAACTTTGTCACCCATAGTGTATCTGTTCATTGTAAAGTGTTGAACTATTGGTTCATTTTCTTTTTTTATTTCTTATATTTGATAAGTGGTTCTGTATTCTTTTATATAATGATGTACCAGTCTCTCCTGCATATTTTATTTTATTACATTTTATGCAAAATATGCCATGACAGATTTTTTAAGACTGCATTTTCAATTTTTTTTAATTTTATATTTCACTTGTATCTTTAACAATATATGTGGACTAAAATGTGAGCTAAATTTGCATCCCTTCTAAAAGATACGATCAGTGCTTTCAGAAATATTTTAAATGTTTCTTGTTATGTATACTTTATGAAGTATACATAAATGCTTCCAAACTATTTTTGAAATGTTGTGTAATAATTTAGAATATGTAATTATTAATGGTACTCTCTTAATCTTCTCTTCCTTTTATAATCAAGCAGTTAATTGTAGTCATTTTCATCAGAACAGATTCTTTTTATCCTTATACCCAGTCCTTTAGGATAGGATGTGCAGGTGACATATATAGGTACTGATGCATATCAGTAGGTTTTCAAGTAAAGATCCATTTTAATAGATCCTTGATCAAGTTTAAACTAAGGTGTCTAAGAATTCAATTTCAGATAACACCAAAATGTTAGTGTGGATATCATTTGCTAATTTATGAAACTGTACAAGAGATTCTTCTCCATGTGTCCATATTCTTTATGTCATCCGCATATCTTAGTTATTCTAATGGTTTGTTGAGTTTACTCAATAACATTTCCTCCCATTTTCTACATATACGTGTTTGCAAACACTCATTTTAGGCCTATTACTGTTCCATCATTCTGTTTGTAACTTCTATTTCCAAACGTAAAATATCTATTTTCTATCATGATCATATTTAATATTTCTTCCATAAGTATTGTGTTCCAGTGCCTCTTTAGTTTCATGCCTGGGAACACTGGGGTACAGGGATTTTACATTCATGCAAAATAAAATTGTATTCTGTGGAAGTTTAACCTTTACATTATTAATCCTTTTCAGAAAATGTGTTTTATCGTTAACATAGCTAGGTAAGTGTGGCAAAGTGATTTGGAGTGTGCAGGTCTAGAGGTGATGTGATATGTAACAGAAAACAAACAACCAAGTTCATGGTCCAAGAAGATCTTTATTTGTAATCAGTGGTCATTGCAACCATAAATAATAATCCCAGGCAATACACATGCATTTTTTTAAACAATGGGTTACAGTCCCGAAATAATAAACCCAGTATAAACACACACAAAGACACAAACATGATCTCAAGTCCAGAGTGAATGCCAACGTGCAAGTGGTGAAATACAATTTATTCATGTACAGTTATGAAGTGTTATCCGGGTTGGTGCTGGCCTTAAGCGACAGCTCCCGGTATGTGTTAACCATCTAATAACAACAAAAGAGTATCAGTCAAAAGTTTTAGAACACCCCCATTTCCAGTTTGTACTGAAATTTAAGCAGTTCAAGTCCAGTGAATAACCTGGAATGGTACAAAGGTAAGCGGTAAACTGCCAGAGGTTAAAAAAAAAAGTTTAGGTTACCAAAAACTGAAAAATAATGTACTTTTAGGAATTATACAAAAAGGCATTTTTCAGGGAACAAGTAATGGGTTAACAACTTACAATTGCTCTGCAGCAATGGAAGTAAATTAAGCCTTGAACGTTGATGCTAACTATTCCTACAGGTGTCCCAACTTTTGTTGATTACTTACAAACCCTCTGTCTGTATAAAAGCAGTGTTGGAACAGACTGTGTTACTACACCCTCTTAAGCATTATTTGGACAGTACTGTACTGCAGGAAGTAGTATATTGCTATCATAGTGGTGAGAAAAAGGCAATTAACAAAGGAAGACAGACAGACCATTATAACCCTTAAAAGTGTAGGTCTTTCCTTTAGAGAAATTGCAAAGAAAGCCAAGCTGTCAGTGAGTACAGTTTCCTACACCATCAAAAGGCACTTGGAAACTGGAGGAAACTCTAACAGGAAGATGTGTGGCAGACCCAAAGCCACAACAGAATCAGAAGACAAGTTTCTGAGAGTCAACAGCTTGCGTGATAGGCGGCTCACAGGACAACAGCTTCAAGCACAGCTTAATACTGGTCAAAGTAAGCAAGTCTCAGTTTTAACTGTGAAGAGAAGACTTCAAGCTGTAGGTTTGACAGGTCGAGTGGCAGTAAGAGCCATTGCTAAGATGGCAAAATAAGAAAAAGAGGCTTGCCTGAGCCATGAAGCACCGCCAGTGGACTACTGAAGACTGGAAGAAGGTCTTTTGGACCGATGAATCAAAATTTGAAATCTTTGGTTCATCACGCAGGGTTTTTGGACGCCGTCGAGTAGGCGGAAGGATGGTTCCTCGGTGTGTGACACCAACTGTCAAACATGGAGGAGGAAGCGTGATGGTCTTGGGCTCTTTTGCTGGATCCAGAGTCAGCGACTTGCACAGTGTGAGTGGCACCCTGAACCAAAACGGCTACCACAGCATTTTGCAGCGCCATGCAATACCCTCTGGTATACGTCTAGTTGGTCAGGGGTTCATCCTACAGCAAGATAATGACCCAAAAAATACCTCCAGGCTATGTCAGAACTACCTTAGAAGAAAAGAACAAGATGGTAGGCTTCAAATCATGGAATGGCCAGCACAATCTCCAGACTTAAACCCCCTCAGCTGGTTTGGGATGAACTGGACAGAAGGGTGAAAGCAAAGCAACCTATAAGTGCAACAATTTGTGGGAACTTCTGCAACAGTGTTGGGAAGACCTTTCTGAACAATATTTGATTTCCATTGTAGAAAGAATGCCATGAGTGTGTTCGGCTGTTATATCTGCAAAAGGTGGCTACTTTGATGAGTCAAAAATTTAGATTAAATTTTGTTAAACAAAACAATTCCATGAATTCTTTTTTATCTCCAATTGTTTATTTGTTCTATGCTTTAATTTCAGAGTACATTGAGACATTAAACTGCGTAAATTTCAATAAAAACTGGAAAAATGGAAGTGTTCTAAAACTTTTGACCAGTAGTGTAGTTAGACACGACAAAACAAGCAAGCACTAAACTCTCGCGATAAGTTTTTTGTTCTCCTTTTAGTGGTTCGCTCGCAACCATAACAAAGGAACAGATTGCTTAGCCACCCCCCCTTGGTTAGCGAATGCAACCGTTTCTCATTCAATCCGCGGTTGCCACATTGCTTCCCTTCTGGGGCGATGACTTGGTGTACTGTGGTTCCGCCCCCTTGCTAGATGGCCGACTTCCACCACTCCCTGAAATTAACTTGCAGACCATCCAGACTGGGGCACTCTGTTCCCTTTACACATTGCCCTCACAGATCGGGAGGGAGATTTATAACCTTTTTATTCTTTTTTCTAAGATTCATTCTTTCTCTGTCACCATAAACTTTCAACATGTGGCTGCAGCTGCCTTTCAACTATTTCCGCAATAACAAATATTGGGTTATCAACTGTGATAACAATCATTCACATTGGGTGTTTTTCTTTGTGCATTTTTGGGTTACCTCTAACCAAACCTGTTCTTGGATTTTGTAGAAGCATATCAATCTTTGAATCTTTTGATACAAACCCATTTTTATATAATCTATCTGCCAAATTTGTCACTTCTGTTTTGTTATTTTTATTAATTTATACGACTTTATATGTATTTATATTTTGCAATTCAGTCCCTACTGCTTTTATATAATCATCTTTGTTCATTATTACCACCCTAGAACCTTTATCTGTTAGTTCTATAATGATGCTAACATCCTTTATTAATTCCTTTAGCGCTTCTTAATTCGTAGTTCAATTTAGTTTACCTTTACTTCTTATTAATTCATTTTTAACTACTTCAATATACATGTCTAACCATTTGTTTTTATCCTCTGGATGGTGCCTTCTTTTAATTTTTATTCCATGTTCACACATATTCTAATTCTGTGTGTGTTTCATTATAAAAGTATTCCACTAGCCTCATTTGTCTTTCCCATTCTTTTAATTCTGTTATTCATATCCTTATTTATGTATCTTCTGGCCAGAACAAACTTGAGCCCCTTGCATAGTAATTCTTTCTGTAAAGCTGTTAATGTTTTATCAGATACATTAAACACTGTGTCCACTTCATGACCCTTAGTGATCTTTTCTTTGTTTGTTTTAACTTTGATATTCTTACTTGTGTGTACATGTTTTTTAGTTACTTCTTCATTGCTAATATGACTTGATGCTTTTCCTAAATCCCTGTTCCACATTCTTTTCTTTTTGTGTGCACGTATTTACTTTGTAATTTGATTCTGATTCCTTACTGTTGATATACTGATATGTAATCATTGCTCTTATATTTAAGTATAATTCAAAATTATTATTTTTATATAACAGATTGATTGGTTCTCCACTGCATGGAACTGAAGTTCCTTCATATTTAAAGCATTCCTGGTCTACAACATTTAAGTAAACATGTATTGGTCTATTTATAATATCTACAGCAGCAACAACTTCTGCCTCTGTAGCCCAGGTCTCTATGCTACCACTGCTTCATTTCATTTTCTCGAAGTGTTCTTTATAATCCTGTGACAAAGTGGCTGAGTGGATGTAGGTGCAGGGGTGATGCAGTGCAGTAATGAAACAGAGAGAGGCGTTTAATCCGGTTTGGAAAATAATATTTCTATTGTTTTGTTTTTTTTGTATCCAGGTCTGGTGACCGATAGCAACAATAATAAACAATAATGGGTTTGTAGACCCAAACAATAACCCAACAATTAAACACACAGTCAACAGTCCTGGCTGAGTGCAATAGTGCTTGTGATGGGTGATACAGATTAAAGCTGTGACAGTAGTGGTGCTACTCCGGCTTTAGTGCTGGCCCTTGGCGACAGCTCCGGAATCATGTTAGCCGTCTAATGTGGTGTAACAAACAAGACGATTACACACAGACAACAAACAAAAAACACTCATGATACTGCTTTCTCGTACAAGGGGGTCTCTCACAATCCTTCTCAGTTCATATGCACAAACCAAATCGAAAGAGGAGATTACGATTCCCCGTCCCCTTTTATTCTGTCACACATGACCCCTTGGTAAACGAATGCAACCACCTCTCCAATCTGTTGCTGCCACATCATTTCCCTTCCTGGTCAATGTGCTCTTGCAACAGAGTCTCGCCTCCTACCAGGCTGGCCGACTTCCCTTGAACCCTGGGAAAGAACTGTCAGACCAGCCCATCCACTCAGTTCTCGCTACTTAGCGCCCTCACAGGTCGGGAGGGAGATTTACAACCAAGAATCACTGTATTTCTGTCACAAATCCTCATTAAGTTAATATTTCTGTCTATTTTTATTTCTGCTCATGTGTTCAGTAATATTCCCCCTTACTAATCTACAATCGCCTTGTGTTTCATACAAAACGCTACTCAAAACACCTAAAAAAGCAATTACCACCTTTCTCTACTCTAATATTTTATTTCCATATTCATTGTTGTGGGACTGTCAATCAATCAGAGTTTTCTTTGCAAATATTTTAGCCTTTTCTCAACATCTCTGAAATGAACAGCTGCTCTTGACAATTTGTGTAAAAGTCAGATTCAAAGTTCTGGGGCAACATGGTGGAACTTTAAAAAGAACAGTAAATACTGTGTATGAAAATCAAAAGGCTCTACACCAGTGCTTTGAGGAAATTTAGAACGAGGATGGTTAGGATAATGGACTAGTTCAGCAATCTTATGGACTGGCAAAGCTTCTGGGAGAAAAATATTTTCTTTTCTTTTTGAAGTTTTCATTCTGCCATGCTTCACATGGACATTCTTTAAGGCATCCTACAAAAGTGAAATTTGACTGCTCTAGCAATTAAACACTCTGGACAATTTTGCTAAATCTGTGACAGAACTGAAAAAAAAAAAAAAAATTGCAGAAGGAGCCGAAAAGTCAGGCGAAATGGAACCACCAATGAAAATAATTTGATTGAGTAATGTTCATGTCATGAAGGAAACATGCAACATTTTGATTCTGCAGGCAAAAGAACACTTCAACAAAATAAATCACCTTATGTTATTTGATCATATTGATCCAGAATGCTTCCTTCAATTTAATGTGGATTTTTCCGATAAACAATTGGATGTGACAATGAAGTGGTACCCAAAAGCAGCTCTGAACTCGGACATTTGAAAAGAGTTTCGACACCAATTGACAGAGATTGGCGTTATTTCCCCCGTAGCAGCAGAATCAGAGAGATGTTTCCGTACGCTGAAACATATACACCTTTTAACTGAGTACAATATTAGTCGATTCTGAAAAGATATGTTGGTTTTAATAGCCTAGCACCTCTAGATTCGTAGGCTGTCAGCTGGCACTGTTCCTACCCCTAAAAATAACATTGTAGTGACAACAAAATATATAAATGGGGGGGGGGGGGGGCGACGACTGCACTGTACATTAAATTGATGTTTGTTCACCACTGTCAGTCCATTATTTTATTTTTTTATTTTCTATCTTTAGTGTATTGCATATCTTGAGTGAATTTATAAGGGTGCAGTGGGACTTTTTTTCATGGATCCGCCACGTACATATTTCTACACTTGCATTAAATGAACGTCAGGGGCATCTCCGTATCCCAAAAGGTTGTGAAAAACAATCTCATCACATCTCCTGGTTTTTTATAATCCTACAATGATACTGATATGAAAATGTTTTCTTATTTTTAATCACAACTGATAGTATTATCTCCCATAATTTATTCTATATCAGTTAACTCAGTCAACTTGGGAATCATTTATAGAAAGAAAACGGTCCCCTCATTTTTGTTTTTTTCAACTATAATGTATAATAAAAAAATCCTGCAAGTTCTTGTCATGCTCTAAAGTCCGAAATATTACATATATTTTGGGGTAATACCATACCAGCAGTTGGTTCTGTAGGTTGCTCTTTTTAAATAGAGACCCCCTGGAATGCAGTTTAAGTTAGCCATTATGAAGGCTATGAATACTTGTTGGTGGCACTCACCCATTAACATGCAGCATGCAGTTTAGGAAGCTAGAGATGGGAATGCTGCCAATCATTTATGCTGTTGAATAGCACAGAGGAATTTAACTGCCTGTAACAAGAATAATTCCTCAATAGTAATGCCTTTACACTTTCTGAAAATCAAATGGTCTGTTATTTAAATTGCAAAAATGCACCATGAAATGATGTTTTGGAATTCTGACTTGGAAAATAATAAATACCATGTTTAGTATTTGAAAAGGATCACCTAAAAACAGCCACCTCCAGAGAGCTGACAGGGGGCTTTTCTAGCATTTACCAGTCTTACTGCCCCTTCATCTGTTTGATTGCTGTATCCTCTGTGGACTCTACACTGATTCACTTTCTAATTCGAATCCTACAGTACATTCAGCTAGTGAAAATGCAAGAGCTGCCAGAAAAGCTAACGTATCTTAATAAGGTTGAGGGATTTTGTTTTCATTGAAATATATATTATTGTTAGAGAAACACAGTGACTTTTCAGAGCCATCTTAAAGGGGCTTTCATGTAAGGTCATTCATTCCATTTTGGGTTTGAATTCTGAAGGCACCAGGTGTATATACTGAAAGCTTTTCATTAGACAAGCCATTCATGAACCAACCTGAATGTTGAGACTCCTAGTCAAAATGTATTAATGAGTGCAAAAAGTAAAGTTGTTTTTAATTGTCTGTGGTGCATTGATCCCACTGTACTGATAAACACCCGATTTGGACAATAATCACACATCCAAGCACTCGAGTATATGCATTACCTGTTGTAATTCTTCACTTCTTCATCCACAGCCCGGTCTTTAGCATGGAAATTGGGCTATGTCGAGCAAGCAACATTTATTTTGATAACATGGTTATTATAGTTAAAAAAAAAAAAAGAAAAAAAAAAAGAAAAAGCTATCATGCTATCATTATCCAATGACAGCTTGGCATGCCTACACTTTCCAGGAGTCCTAATGATATATGGTTTGTCAGGAGCTGTACTATATACTGTATTTACATTGCGGCATTAGATGCTGACTTGAGCTGTGGATTCAGATGACATTTTTATAAAATGACAATACCTGCTGATACTATGTACTTTGTCAAGTGCACCCACTTTTCAGAGTACTGCGTGCATAATGCAACACAAGCACAAGTACATTAACAGTTACTAGTAAATAGACAACATGCTTCAGACAATTTAAGCAATTATGTCTTTCCCTACTGTACACTACTTCAAATGGAATTCACTGCAAACACAAAGGCTGGAGTTGACTTTTATCTCACCCACTACCAACAAAGTTAAATTTTAAAAATGGAACTGTATCATAAAACAATCATAAAACTGCAGCAAAACTCTGTAAGAAATGTGTCCTACATATATGGGTATGAACATCTGAGCTATTTGGCATCATCTGGGCCTCAGTGTGTCAACATAGATGTTTCTTTCAGGATGTTTTATAGGATTTTATGAGCCAGTAAAAAAAGTTGATTCCTGATGGGGTTGGGGTAACAGTAATACTGTAGCGCTAGTCTTTAAGAAATTAAGCTTTAAGAAAAACAAAACATGATGAATGCAAATCGGTGAGTAAAAAACTGTATTAAGATTCAATACCTCATTTACAAAGACAACAATTCCAGACAACCACTCAGCACAATAAAAAACAATCAAGCTTCCCCTCAGAGCTTTTGGGATAAACTGCAAATAAGTATATTTCACCTTGAGAGAGTCTTGTGTAGCAGTTAAAAAAGCGTTCAATAACTATACTTTATCAGTACCAATATATATAATATATATAAGTACTAAACTGACACAGCATATCAAAAACAATACAGCTGTCAAGCTGTGCCAATTTGCACTCTCCAGCATAATCACATTGTACCTATCTCTACTAGCCAGTATAAGTTTGCATTTCAAAAATGTCCCCAGTTGACATGTCTTAGTATTTATCGCATAACTCTATTTTTGAAGGTTACACTATAATATATCTAATTATATGTTTTCTTTTAAGAAACTGAGTGGGCCTTATTGACAGAAATACTCATTGATTTTCATCCCGGAAAGAAAATCCTTGAATCATGACACGCTTACTATTGACAAAAGTATGTTCTATACTTATTTAATGTCAGGCAGTTGAGTACAATAAAAAAATTGACTCATAAAATATGTCATTATACAATAATAGTGCTGAAATATACCTTAAAAATAGCAAAACAAATATTTTCCTTAGTGCTGCTCTTCTATCAATACGCAGAAGCCATTACGCTATGCAAAACCCTTGATTAGAGAAGCTTTAATTTACCAGCCATAATCCAAAAACCTTGTTTCTAACAGATTTTTTAATTCACTTTTTTTTTTTTAATGACAGTGCTTAGTGCAAGAACAAGATTGCTCCATTTTCAAAGGTGTTCATAACCATTTGCACTATTGCTGACTCTTAACAAATGTTGTAGGTCATTGATTTTAGAAGGATTTGTAAGTTGTTCATTTTGTTTTTGATTCAGTTTTAATTAAAAAAAGATAAACCTTTTTTTAAATATAAAGCCTTTTGATTTTACTCAACCAGGCTTTCTAGCCAACATAGTCAAAATGATATGCTGTTAAATACACCTTAAAAATACAATAGTAGGAAACGTGTGTGCATTGTAATCAAGGTGGAAACTAGAGTGGGTGATGTAACAGCCCAGTCACTAGTCTACAGCTTGCAGGAAGGCAGGAGTGTCTTTGACCTTTCTAGGGCATTCCTCTATGACTTTCACTATATAATGTTACTATGCTGGACCAGCTGCAATTGCCAATACAGTACTAAACTGACAGAGCACTCACTTCCTAACAAAAACAAATGACCAATTAGCCTCTGAATGAGTCATATTACTAATTCTCTTCCGTGCCAGGTTTACAGTGACAACTGCAATGATATTATTATTATTATTATTATTATTATTATTATTATTATTATTATTATTATTATTAATAAGGGTGGTACCTCTTTTGCCTGTAAGAGGTAGGCCTAATTCAGATTAGAATACATTTCATTGCCTTTGTAAAAACATCTTGGAATGTAAAATCACAAGGTGAATGAGAGGAGAACCTCATTTTGATAAACTCTCAGAGCACTATCTTCCATCCATCATGAGTTTTAATCTCTTCCTCTTAATTTATTCATTTTAAATGTATGTTACTACCTGTATGCTGTTTGAATTACAATAGGCAATACTTTAAACTACCAGATGACTTACTTCCTCAACAGATGGTCAAATAACATTTATATGCTTTACTGTAACAAATGCTCTCCCATGCCAAATGATGGGCACTCCTTTACAGCAGCAACTACAGTAAAGAAATTTGTAAGAAAGTTAAATCAAACTCCCACACAGGAGAACACTGGCGAACTTGCACTACGCCCCTGTTTATGTGTTAATTTGACTAAAGACTGCCCTTACCTGAAAAGCTGCAGTAAAAAACACTGAACTGGTAGACAATGATTTATTATCCCTAAAAACCTTAGTTAGTTAGTTAGTTAGTATGTATGGCAAAAAATATATAAGAAGAAACAGCAAAAAAGTTCTGTGAAATTCAAGAGTCACAGGTAAACTGCTAATATCGCAAGGCTGTGGAAATGAATACATTTAAATTAATCTAAACAGTAAATTAATCACAACTCGGATTACACCTAACTGATACAGGTCATTGTGATTTGATTTTTGACAGTACCCACAATCAAAACGGCACAGTTGTGTAGAGTTGACCTCAATGTGGCAGCTATAGGTCAAGGTACCGTTAGATTAAGGTTTCCATAACATTGAAAATATAGGTGAGACAATGGCTGAAAGTGTTCAAAAGCACAGAAAAGAGAAGGGAAAATAAAAAAAATAAGATTCTGCACTAAACAATGTGATAAGTGTTAAAAAACATAACCCTGCGATTAATACGCCACTGTACTCTGCATCTTAAAAATAATTACATCCGCTTAAATATTTTAATACATTAAAATGCTTCCAGACCAAGATAAACCTGTCCCTTGTGCTATAGTTTAAAATGTTTCACACTGCTCACCTAGGCAATTTTGCATTCATGTTATCTGGGGAGTGGGTGAACGATGTTTTCTGTACCACATGAAATAGATGATATGATAAAAGATATTATGATTTGAAATTTCAATTAAAGAAATACTTCTCAGATTAAATCTGCCAAATCCGCTGGTGGAAGACGAGCCTCAGAGCCAATCACTTTAACAGAGGAATGGTGTTTTAAACAATTCCCATACAGGCTGGGAGCGGACCAGAATCTGAAAGTGAGAACTTACCTGGGATATCAGGATCCTCTGTTGGTGCAGCTGGAGTTACAGACATCTTAAAGGGAATTTGTCGAGGCAAATGTATTTATTTTTTAATACATATTTAATGATGAAAATATAATACATTTTTGTATATTTAGCAACACTACCTATTTGTATTTTTTAGTTCTTGCATGGCTCGGAACAACTAAAACTAAAATTAATTTAAACAAAGCTTCAGCTCTAAGCTCTCTCTTGGTAGAAGTAAACAGTATTTAAACTGTATTTTAGCTTTAAGTTAAGTGAAGTCAAACACATGATACAAATTTGTCTGCAACATTGTGAAGCATAATGTTAGGCATGGCACAATACCTAGATTGCAAGTGGTTAAAGTAGTTAAGGACCCAAGCTTTAAAAAAAGCAGGTCCCCGGAAATTATATAGCGCAGATGACAGTCTTGTCCTCTCATGTTTGCAGCTGCCAGCTCTGGATTAAATGTTTTAAATAAATACTATGGCTGCCACTTTTATTTTAGCTTGGGTGAAAAGTTCATTTTTTTTTTTTTTTTACAGTGTTTAAGACATGGTTCCCAATGCTCCATTTTTTATTCATATGTTTATTCCCTTAAAAAATGGATGGCTGTTTAAACAATGATGATCCACAAGGGGTAAATAGTATAGATATTTGTTGAAGAACAAATTGTTGATAAATATACAATTGAAACAAAATAATCGAAAGATCTGTTAACAAAAAAAGAAATATCCTCTTGTATAATTTGGTTGTTGTGATTTTATTTTTGTTCAGTATCCACAATCAAACAAGATAAATGCGCGGACCGTTTGGAGCAGTCATTTTTGCTTCTCCAGATTGGTTTCCTCATACTGGTCGAATTAAATAGCTCATTTGCCTGGTTCTAGGTCAGCCCTGATTTCCTCCAACAAATCCAAAATAGCGCTGCTTCTTAGCCAGTATTGAGCTATAATTTCATCCTCAGGGAAAGCAAAAAGGGTAATGCAGACCCTAAATATTCTATTCTTCTCAGTACTCTCCCTCTGTTCCTGGGTTGTTCAGAAAGGTTAGGAGCCTGCAGTCTCCGTCGTAAGAAATACATTATGACTGCTGCCATAATGCTCTTTCCTATCCGTTACTTTCTGACTTTCTTTCAGCCCAAATAAGACCAATTTGAAATCTGACTTATTTGTGGACCCTTTTAGGGCTGGTGCAGCTGCCACTTCATAAATCTCATTTTAATATCACAGACTTAATTTACAAATGAGTCTCACCTGCAATTTGCCCATGCATATAATTAAGGCTTGACACGCCTTAAAATCCATGGCTAATGAGCATAGGACCACATTTTGGCGGTGCTACCACAACCTTAACTTGCCAAAAGTGTTAAGATACATAAGGGGCAATTTTAAAGCGCATCGCCAATGCAGCAGTCCTGAAAATGATGCAAGTATTCATTATCGAAAATGTACACATACTGTAAACCCCTGTATTTTTCACTGTCAGAAATTTTATTGGTACCACAAATGTGGTTGATATATGCACACTTTATATTCGTGGGGTGCACAAACATAATTCAGTTGCATTCACTTCAGTTTATTCATAAGCAACATTGAATTTATAAAAACGTTTTTCATGATAAGCATCCTATAATATAAAAAAACTGTTTAAAGTCAGGCCAAAAGAAAAATAACTACTGTACTTAGTATAACTTCAATAACAATTTACCATATTTAATAACTAATACAAATTCAAAAATGAACAACTGCAACTACACTAATTCTGGCATCTCTGAAAGCACGTACCATAACATTCATTTCCACAGAGAGATCAGCAGCTGCTTGTCCTGAATTGATGTGGCATGCCATTTATATTGTAGTGTTTTTGGATAGTGCCCTTATGGAATCAGACAGATACAGTAATTGTAGCAAATGGGGGTAACAGCCCGTGTTTATTTAGAATAGTGATAGCGGGGGAAAAAGAGCACAGGGTAGGCAGAAGAGGGGGGAATGGGTTCAACACCTGAACACATACACTGCTCTCCTGATGCAGCTCCTCTGGCTCCTCAGACTTCTGTCCGGCTTCCCTTCTCCTTCTCACATTCACTCCTATGGCTCGATTGGTTGTCCATACTCTAACCTCAAGCCCTTTTCCTTTCTTCCAAAAGGTTCTGAAGGGGGCTAATGGCACAACGGTGGTCGGGGCCCGTCTCTCGGCTGGCTGTATTAATGGTTGATAGTGGTGTTTTTCTCTCTTTCTCTGTATTCTTACTCATCAGTTAGCTTGTCATCTCCCTCTCCCCTCCTTGCGTCATTCTTGCCAGGGGAGGCTTGCGGGCTGGCATGGTAGCTAGTAGGCTGATATGCTGGCTGGCACGCAGCTGGGCTGGTTAGTGGGTAAGCTTGCTGGCTTACATGGCGGCTGGCAGGCTTACAAGCAATCTCTCCTCCTTTCCCCAGGCTCCCCTCCTGTCGTAATCGAAGCGCGCAGGCCCTATTCTTAGTCCGCAATACGTCCTCTTCCAGGTCTAGGATGACGCCCATGGCAGACAAAATGTCAGCCCCCAGTATGCACTGTTCTCCTATGTCCACTAGCTACACAGTGTGCTGCATCCCCACGGGCCCTAGGTGCATGGAGAGAGTCTTTCGTCATTTCATGGGGGCATAGGTGGGTTCCCAGGTTTCCTCACTGGCTGTTCCCCCATGGTGGCAGCACCCCTTGCCGCAGGAGAGTAACAGTGACTCTTGTGTCTATCAGAGCCAAACACTCCACCCCGCTGACGGTGCAGGGCACGTACATGGCGTGGCAGGCGCCTATCCACCCCACAGCTACAATGTAAGGTTCATGAGAAAGTGAAGGGAGGGGGTGGTGGGCCGGTGTTCCCCTCTTTAAGCTAACCCGGTCTCCTTTGGGCCAGTGCCTTCAGCGGGGCACCGCGCCTGTAGGTGTCCACGTCGGCTACAGTGGCAGCACAACCGGCGGTCGGGGGAGGTGTTGTACGGCTGCGCTTGATAACGCCTAATGGGGCTAGGGGCTGCTCCCAGATCGGTGCTTGCTGTTGCTACGCGGTCCCGGGTGGCAACACGGGTGGTCTAGGATCTGTTCCAGCCAGTGGCCCTCAGTGATGGCCTCCTTAAGTGACTTTGGCTCCTTGAGTAGTAGGTATTCCCTCAGAGCAGCAGAGGTCACGGCCCCTATGAAAGCCTCCCTCGCAGCTTGGTCTCGGCAGGAAAGTGGCAGTCGGGGTACGCTTGTTCGCAAAAGGCTTTGATGTCGTTCTCCAGTTCCCCCAAGGACTCTCCGGGCTGCCTGTCTATCTCCCTCAACTGGGTTGAATGCGCAGCTTGGTAGGGGACCATCCCATACTGCTGATCCAGTACAGCAGCCAGTGCTACAGCATTGGTCATCATGTGGGGGTAGGGCAAGCACACAGTTTCGTGCCTCGGCGCCCAGGGCTGCGACAAGCTGGGCTTCCTTCTCCTGACTCGTCCACGTATTACCCTCTCAAACAGGCAGTAGAATGTCTCCCAACTGCCCGCCCCCTCTTGCTTCTCAGATCCAGTTGGAGAAGACCTCTTGGCAACCTTTCCTCTCTACTCAATCAGTGCCCTTGCCACCTGCCCATCACAGGGGTCTTGACTACCCTTCTATTACTACGAAACTGTTTTGGCAGCCAAAAATGTCACAAATTATCATGCCTTGTGAAAATAAGGGCACGCTAAGAACAGGAGTTTTACAGTACCTCAATAGAACTGTTACGCGGTGTTCCTAAAGATCAACATGTGTGTAGTTCTACGTCTGATGCTCTGAGGTCGCTCACTATTATCAGAATGTTTTGCAAAGGAAAAATGATTGACAATGTACTTATAAGATATGATCCTTAAACGATGCAGCTTTTGCGATGCTCCGACAATATTGTGTAATCTATGAAATCGTCCTGTATAATTAAAGAGTTTTATTACAACAGTGAAAGCCATTGTGTGCTTGTATATGAACCTTGTTAATTTCAAATTTCACCAAGCTTACAATTAAAAAAATCTTTAACCACATGGTATGTGCAAAAGGGTCAGTGTATTGTAGCGTTCTGAGCTATGAAGGTGAAACACTCAGGGGAGACAAAACGGAATTCTAACTATGCTTTTATTCCTCCTCAATAGAAACAAACATAACGAATCCCTTTTTTGGCCGGGGTTCACCCCAAAATAATAAACAGGTTTACAGGCATACACTCACTCAATCTATCACAGTCAATTCACTCCACTCAGCTGTCACACACATTCTCCCTCTCGTAGCAATCACCCCCCCCCCCCCCCCCCCCACTTATAACCTCCGGGGGACCCACCCACTACACGCCCACATACACACACTCTATGGTGTGCCCCGTACCCTCACAATACACAGAACATTAAAAAGGGATGTAACAAACAAGACAAACACAATGTCCCGTATGCCGCCATCTCCAGGGCCGTTACAGTATGTTAGGATCCCAAGCCAAAATACAACCCCATCGGCTTGGGGTTAAATTACTTTTTTTGATAGCTGAAAACATGCCATGTTTGGCTTGGGGTTGTCTTGTGAATGATCCCATTGAGGTGCAGAATATTCACTACACAAAGCGTTTTCATCACTTCAGTAAAAGTGAGATTGAATTATTCTTCAGGGAAATAAATATAATATAAAAATACAAACTTTAAAAACCAACTTGTCAATTATAGTTACCAATTGTATTTTTGACATAAATCAATGTTTTAATCATCAGTTTTACTGAAAACATAACAGTACTCACTGATATTTGTATCTGGCTCACCGGTACCAAAGCAGGAACCAGGTACCCTATTTCAAAGGAACTGGTTCGCACATCTCTACGTTTTGGAAACGATTTACACTAACAGTGGAGCAGAACGTGAGTGGAGCTGGCTGCAGAATTAGAAGCACCGAAGCGGAGCAGACTGGGGTAATAAAAGTCATGGCGTGGTTTCAAAGAGGAAGAGAGCGAGGTGCGGCATTGATGAGCCCTCCACTCCGCTCACATGCTGATTGACATAGACTTAGCTGAAACAAAGTACTAAAATAGCGGCATTTGGAAAGGCTGACTTGTAAAGTATGATGTTATGTTGCGATCCTGTGTTACATTAACAATGCTCAAACAATTTATTTTCTTTTTTCAGAGGTCCAGTTGTGCGTGACTGCTCTCGCATTTGGCTAGGCCCCATGGCACTGATGCATCCTGATGACTGGTTATGCGTCTCAGGTCTACGTCTAAGAGCTAAGCTGAAACCATTCTAGAAAAGGTTTTTTTTTTGCACAAGCGAGGTGTCGCAGTCCTGAACTTGATGTCATGCATTTTAAAGAAAAGTAACAATATGACTACATTTTACGTTCCTACCTTGTGGGTTTTGAGCATGAAGTTTACTGGAACAAGGAGTGTTCGGCAACATAGTGACTGGGATGAAGAGATTGCTGCAAAATGAAAGTGTTTGTAAGATGGATGTGGTTTTTAAACGATTCCTGTCAGGACATTTTCCTCCTGAATCCTGGACTGGCCAACGATTGAAGAGTTAAATCCGTAATGCGAAGGTAAAGGGCAATATCGATACAACAGGTGGGGTACATAACCAAACAAACGATAATTCAAAGCACGACAGTACTGAATTTGCGAAGTAGGTTTATATACCTAGGTTGATGGGAACGATCTAAGCCAGTAATTGACTTGTAGATTGGCCAACAATGAATAAATGCGATGTACTAGAAACTGTATTAATGATACTTTAAATGTCCTGCAAGCTTTATAATATTTTAAGTAATAGTATAACCACCATAAGGAAAAATACCCAAGTTTTTTTTTTTTGTTGTTGTCATGTGGGTGCCCTTGATTATGTGCACCACTGAGTAAAAAGTCGATTCAGAAACTTCTTACCATCTATATGTATTTAAATTTGTAAAATCCCTCATCTAATAGACACTAGTAAATAGCCAGAAAGCCATTACTTTATTGAGCATTGGTCAATGTACCAATTCATCAAGTAGGCTGCCACAAGACAAGTAACCGATACATGTATATATAATGATGTTGAAAAGAAAGAGCCAGACTAGAGGATGTTGGTTACTAATTTAGCCTACCATGACACTTGAAAAGCCTACCATGCACTTGTCTTCATAAATAAACAGAACTGAAAGATAAAATACTTTGTATCCGAACTTGTACTTGAAAAACTAATTAATTTGCAATATTATGAATGTATGATTCTGCAGCTTTTGCTCAGAGAAATAATTTCAACTTTACATTTGACAATGTACCTAAAGCTACAGTTGACATTTTCCATACAGTGTCAACTTGAGGACTACTTATTGTCACTGTGACAGGACTGGAAGGAGTCCCTGTCGTAATTTGCCCTCCCAACCACCAGCACCGCTGTGTAGGGTTGACCGTGATTGGATCAGGAGGCTGAGCTCTGACCATGCAGGAAGTTCTGGGTCAGGCAGCCATCTTGGCCCAAGGTAGAACCATGCGGCCGTCGGGTCCCATCATTGCAATCAGCTGTGCTGTTCTCGTTGATTGGCTGACGTGGGGCAGTGTGCTGATTGCAGGGGTGGTTCTTGGCAGTATTTAAGCAGTATGGTTTTGCCATTCGCGCTCCCTGGGCTGAACTGAAAACACATGCTGTGCTTGTTGTATTGCTTTCATTCACTGCTGTTATTCACAGAAGCTTGAAAACCTTGGACACTGTTGGATTACCGGAGTGAGGAACCGAGGACTGGCCATTAATCTGTGAAAGGGAGCTAAGAGGCGGTGAGAGGAAACCCACCGCAGTACCACAACGAAACCCAGTGCTTCCTTTGTTGTTATTTATTTTGTAACCGTGACATTTATGTTTACTCTTTTTATTTCAAACCTGATTTTACCATTGCTGGTATTCCAGGTGGTTTTCTTGTTTATTTTTTGCAATACTGGACTGTTCTATTTTTATTGTTTTTGTAAAATAAAACCCTGCCCTGATACCATTAATGGTACAGGGCTCTAAGGACTAATCTCCATTTCCGGCTCCTGTGTGCTGTCATTTCTGGTCCTTCCCAAAAGTTCCACCCACTACCCTCCCACAGTCACTATATAGCTTCTCTAACATGGAAATATAACCAATATACACTAACATTGTTTTCAGCTAAACAAGACACGACATGTACAGTAAATAAAAATAAAATGAATAAAGTGTAAAAGCTAAATTAGGGTTTTTTTTTTTATAATGACATACACTTTTTTCACATGTTCCTGGTACTTGGTACAGTACTTAAATCGTTGTTTCACAGAGAGCTAATCTTCCAAATGGTAAGGTAGTCTAAGATTAGCACAGATCCTGATTTGTGAAACCAAGTCTGGGAGTCATGTAGGGCATGTGGGATGAATGGGTCCAAAAAATACCACAAATTTCGAGCTTCCTTTCACAAAAGGAGGCAGTGTGGTCCAGTGGTTAAAGTCCAGAGCTTATAACCAGAAGGTCACCGGTTCAAATAGCATTTCTGCAACTCACTCGCTGTTTGACCCTGAGTAAGTCACATAACCATTTTGTGCTCCATCCTGCAGATGAGAAGTTAAATCAGTATCCTATTCTAAGTCACTCAACATATACTGCACAGTTCACAGCCTCCCTCTGTATATTGTTCTGTGATAGTGGTCCACTATGAAATGTGCTATATAAAAGTAAGTATATTATTATTAAAATATAGGTATTGAGAAGTAAAATTGAGGTCTGCTCTTGCAAAATGTATTATATCAAGCAGCAAAGTTTAGCCTATTCAACGAAAAATCACGTATATTAATTCTGCCCAATATTAAGATAAAATGCAAACATATATGTTCCTTGCTGTTTAAAATTATTTTTTTGTTTTTTTCTTTTGTTAACAATAATCTAAATATACTAATTTCTTAAGTTTCACTGAACATAAGGAAATAACTTGTTTATGTACTTTTAAAACTTAAAGTAAAAGAAAAGGAAATGTCCTTAAAACTGTTTAACTGCTCTACAGATCATCTACCATGAACTCTTGCTTCCTCCAGGTCTGTTATTCTGGCACATTTTCCAGGTTCTGCAGTGCACATACACAAAACACATGGAACATTGTTTTTTGCACATACCATAGGTTACTCTTCTATCAAAGTTCAATGGGCCTGGAAGTGTTAAATCACTCATGGGAGAATTTTGCTCACATATAATTGGTGAAGAGCATGCAATGCATGCAGATGAAGAGAATGATCAGTAGGAAGCAAACTTCTAAGGCCTGCTCTGGCAGACATTGTTCTGAAACGATGGGCTCTCAGTCTGTCTAGAGTGTCAAATTTCTCTCTGCCTTATAGCCTTACTAATAGTTCGTTTGCCTCTGATATAACACTGTCAAACACTTTTTTTACCTGCAATGATATGGTATCTCACCAAAGTTTGCAAGGGCAGTGAAATTGTGCAGGAAGCCAAAACAAGTTTTGCAACTTGTGTTTTCCCTTTCCTGAAAGGATAACTGACTGTGTCACAGCCAGTAAAAATTTAAGCACTAAGCAGTAGGCCCGTTGGAACCCATAATTCCTGTAGGCCAGTGCGACAAGCAGGCTGTAGTAGTGATGTCAGAACCAGGAAAAGAAACACAGTGGTGAGTAAGTTGAATTTGAATGCGCTGCAGCGCAGTTTATTAGCAAACAGAAAATAAAAGGTTGTAAAGACAAACAAAACACAGGACATGGCACTGGTAACCAAAACAAAGAGAAAAACAAAATGGACTATACAGACAAAAACAGGGAGTTGTTGTTATTATGACGATTATTATTATTTCTACTACTACCTCCAATCCTGTTCTCCACTCACGAACACACAAACCCAGAGTGATTGAAAACATATTGCTTTTATGCCCTTGTACCGAGACTCGATTGCTAATCAATCATTCAATTAGAGTCTCTGTACAACTGCACATGAATTAATCTAGTGCAATTTCCCGTGCTCACATATTACATTTTACCTACACGTGAAGTGCTGCGCAATCCTCGTGCCTAAATACAAATATACATTTTAAATCACTCGTGTTACACAGACCCATTTATATCCTGTGTACCAATGACTATAAACCAACATTAACACACAACACAATACATACAAATACACACAGGGGCGTTGCACATTGCCACAGCCAGGTATTCTTGATGAAAAATAATTGCAGAGGATTACGTCTGTGTCTGTTACCTGCACAACTGCTCTCTCATAGCCCATTTCTGAAACAGCATGATTAATGTGAGCAATAATCCTCATGTCGGCTTCCTCATGCTTTATCCAGCTCAAATTTGGAAGAAATCTAACAGTTTCTTTTGTCAAGTGGATTGTTTTACCTGGGTCTTTGTTCATGCCACCAAGGACAAGATGGCACTCAAAGGGAAGACTGATGTGAGCAGAAGTCCAAGACTCACTGATCATCTACTGGGTCATCTACTGGGACATATTCTCATGTCGTAGAGACTACTGATTTTGAACACCGGCGAACTCTTTCTTCCCCCTTAAGGGAGGAGCTTATGTCTACATCATAGAGGACACCAACTCTATAATACAATTGCAACATGCTGGTCTCTCTTTGATTATGTTGCACAGGTATTTTTGCTGTAAGTCTCTAAAAGTAAAAGCATTCAGTTTGAGATCTCTGGGCAAAAGAGATCGCATCAATGATATACACTGTTGATGATGGGCATTCTTGTAAATAATCTTGTTCCCACAGAATATCAATAGAATTGTGAAGTGGTATCAAAAAATCACTTTGCAGCAATGTAAAGCAGCATTTGCTCAACAGCATTGAGATTTTCTTCCCAATTTTCAGCTCTTTCGACAATAATATATCTTATCAAAATGGCCACCATTTCTTGGTACATCATCCAAAATATACTTGTTGCTGGTGAGCTAAAATCATCAAAATCCTGCAGCATAGGCTTTATTACTTCCGGTGCTGTGACAACCTTCTTATGTCATTCCTGTACCTTCTTTCTGTTTTCTGCTTTGACTGCTTCTTTCAAGCCATCAAGAGATGAGATTAAATCAGAAAGTATATAAATTCATCTAGTTTGATTCAGATAAGCAGAAGCCAATAGTATTCTAGTTAAGAGCCAACATTGACGTAGGTCATCACAAGGGGTACCCCAAAGCTGCTTGCCTGCTTTGATATATCATTTATACTTATATAATAAACGTCCCGAAAGAGCCCTGATAGTCTGTCAGTGAATCATTACACATGTTTTAAGTGACATTAGGAATTTGTAAATGCACATTAAACCTGGAAGAACTGCAAACTATGTATACCTGTCCTTTTGTTAAAAAACATTTTTTTTTTGTTTGTGCAATTTTAAGGACTTTTGCAATCCATGTTTTTGAGCAGACCTGTTATTTATTTCTCTCTGAGACCTGTAGTTTACAAAAATGGACATTAAAATTCTAGTACTTTTAGGGACTATTAAGTCAACTTTTAGAGCACAAAGTTCGCATCTGTGTGCGGCAAAAACATCAGAAATTGTCAAGGCAGTCTGGGAGTCTCTCAGTTCAAGAGTTTTATCCAAATAGATCCAAACTTACATTTCTCAAGTACTGTAATATAGTATAGCATATTGTGAGCTATATTAAATGTCAGTTATCAAAGCAATATTTGATGTCAGGTGAAAAGTCAGGTGAGCATTGGGTGATTGGGGATCAGATTACTTCCAGTTTTTACATATTGCATTGCAGTACAGTACTATTAGTACAATACCAATTTGGCTGGCATTAATTTCACAAATTCTCATGCTTTGCAAAAATAAAATTACATTTCTATGACCTATGGAGTATTTTAGGTTCTGATATTTGTTTTTTATAATTGACTGCTTTCCTGGAAGCCAGTGTAATGTGGCCAGCGCTGGTGTTAGGGTAAGTGTAAGCTCATAAGCTTCCAAAGTAATTACATTTATGAAACTGCTGAAGCCCTGTAACAACCTAGAAACTGGGGGTTATGAGCAAGTGCAAATAAGTACAATTCTCTAGAGATGCATGTTGTTTTATGGGAACATAAGCACTGAATAACACTCAGTTTCCTAGGTCAAATTCAGCTGAAAAATTTTAATGCCACTGCTGTTTGTTATATTGCCAAGCTGTTCTCGATTCCACCTTTTTGTCAGCTATCTGTGATGAAGAATTTGCATCTGCCTCTCTAACACTATGTGGGAGCAATGTCTGCAATTGGTACTGTATTTTGACTCAGTTTCTTCCGAAGATAAAATGTTTGGATTCGGTCATAAAATCTACTTCTACAACCCCTTCATAACCACTCTGTTGAATAGGACTACAAGCTACACTGGTGCAGAAGTGAGGTTCCATAACTAAAAAATGGGGACATAATTGTAATGCTATTTAATTTTGTAATAGTGTGTTAATCATATTTAGCAGTAGGATTTGTGGTAGTGCTATCTACATACATATATTGCACAACTATGTTTAAAACTGTGTTTTGTGCCTATAATGTGTTTCTATATAAATTATGGGTCACGTCCCAAAATACACTGAAACTAAACACCTCAATTTAAAATATTCCCAAAATAAATACCTCCTTGGATAAAGAACTAAAAGGATAAATGCTTACTGGCTGAAAAAGCACATACATTTTTAATGCTTGCAAAGTTGATGTACCAGTAGGGACAGGAACAAATGGGATTTGTGTGTCAATGAGATTCGGCGAATAATCAAAGGTTAATAATTTAAAGAAATGTAACTACTATTACTACATCGGTAATATATTAGAAAAGAGACCATAATTTTAAAGGGTCAGTTCACACTTTTAGCATTGTATCTCTAAAACAAGTAGAATAAGACATTAGTCTTGAGTGACTAGCTGAGATCAAATGGTTTTTTTATACCTGGAAAGCGGCTGTTAAACATTATATTGGGACACTCTCTTGTATACAGTCAACCAAAACTAATTACAAAGTGCTTCTTTATCTGCAACAAAAAAGAAGGGGATGGGCTTTTACACCATTCAGCCTCTAAATTACCTTTATCTTGATTGTCTAAGTTGGATAACACTGGCTGTAAGGATGGTGTTAACAATGTAACGTTAAATGCAAACTTGCATTTTAGTACATCAAGAAAGCCTTCCTTCTCTGAGCTGTCACAACTTACAAACAGTCATCCATTATGCTTCACATTAATCAGGGAAAAAGGGAATGTGGGAAGAGGGATACAATGTACGGCCTGAGGGCTAAGCATAAAAGAATGGATAGCAGGTGGGCTAATTCGTTTCAGGAGGGAAACATTAAATGTGTCTGACCCATTGGGGATGCGACAGGATGTCTTTTGCTAAAAGGAAATAAAAATATGAAAAAATGCAATGAACTCCATCTTCAGCTTGATTATCTTGGGAAGGAGGGATGAACAAACTATTCACTGAGCATGCATTGTAAAGGCCTGAAGCAGTGAGGGGACTCTAACATTATTGGACAGGTTAGCGGAGGGTACAAAGCCTTCAAAGAACAGGGCAGCAAGACAATGTGAAGTTACTGGAAGAAGCACATAATAGATCTTCAATTCAAATAGCAAATTTCAGAAGATGAAACCTGCATTTTATAAGGTTAGAGTAGCAGGATATGTATTGAAACTTAATTACTGCACTGAAGTAAACAAAAAGAGCACAGTGACAGAATGTTATTGGAGCAGGTGTTATGGTTTTGGGATGCCTTGCAGATTGTTGACAGAGTGCGAATGGACATAAACTTATTAGACAATATAAAACGATGCACATTAGCACAATAAGGCCATTGTAAGGATGTATGTTGTGGGGTGGAGAAATATTCTTGAACCATTTGGATTCTGATATAGTCAGATTATCCCCTTTGGTCACTGCTTGTTTATTTCTACAGTTTTAGGTTTCTTATATTTAAGTATATGCTATACTACTGTAATATGTTTTGTAAGGCCAACATGGCATACCCTATAGAGTTCACATAAATAGTGTTATCATAGTTTTTCACATTCTAAGAGGGTTATAGATATATACAGCAAGACTGGCCATGATATGTTACAGATACTACAGACCCTTATTGTTTAAACAAGGTATAATAAATTTAAAAATAAATAAATAAATAAATAAACACACACATTTTCAAAGTAATAGATCATTTTATACAGTGGTAGAGTCCTACACTTCTGAACCACAACATATGTCCTCAGCCTATAACATCTACTCTGTAAAAAATAAAGATCACAGATTACTCTTTCAATGAAAAGCAGGGGCCTCCCTGGCAAAATCCCAAGGTCATAAATTATGGTATGGTTAAATGACTTCTTCTGGCACTATTAATTTAAATAGGTCTCCAATTATCAAGCCCCTTAATAGAGGCAAGACGTCTCTGAAGATGAGATATTGCATATCAGCAGACATATTCTGTACAAATATCTTCTATTAAATAAACAGAACTGATAATCATACTGTTTTCACAAGAAACAGTATAATCAAGAGATATTTAAAGTGTCCTCAGCAAATTCCTCAAAATGCCTCAGAGAGATCCATACTGAATGTATGCATTATATAATAATGAAGAGGTCATTCATGTCATTATTCATTTTACGCCAGAAGTAGTTTGTTACCATCTTGATTGTGCCTCTAGGTTGGTGGTCACATTATCATAGTGAAGTGTTTGTGTCAGAAACGACATTCCCACTGCTTGTGACATGACCCGGGGGTCTCAATGTGCCAGAAGCAAAGTCTGCAAATTCTTGTAGCAAGCATAATTTCTCTTCTCGCTTGATTACAAGAGGCAGCTATGTGACACTTCAGCTAGTCTGATTCATATACCCAATATATCCTCTTTGAAATGCTGCAGTTGGGAGTAACCGGTTTCTGGCACTAGGAGTTACAAATTAGGGAAGTCTGATTGCTTTGATGGATGTATTTTGGAGTGATGATTTACAGATTGAAGCTTATAAAGCGTAATGGACCAGGGTTTACTATATATAATGAGAGACACCCTGGAACTGAGTGAGAAGCCACTGCAAGTTTACTGAATAAATGATTAACTTAAATCTCAAAGTTTATATTTCTTCTGATTTTAACCATTTCCTCCAAGTAAGGCATCAACCTTGTTCCTGTGAATTCCTTCTCTTGGGTCCGGCTGAAATGAAATTAGGAGCAGCAGGATATAGACAGTCAGTAATTTACCAGCTTATTGGTCATTAGACAATAAAAATCAGAAAAAACAGGTACTTATTATAAAGTGCAATGATTTTACTGTTTGGTTGTAATCTTTCCTTTTAGGTTGGTAAAAGAAACACATGTCTTAGATTTCTCTGGCTAATTTGAATACATTCCATGTACCTTTTTTTTTGTATCTTCTGTGTTAAGCAGTGTTTTTTAGTTTTTTTTTTTTTTTTTTTTAACTATGATTTTTTTTATTTTAGTTATAGTTAGTTATAGTTATTAGTTTAATTTGAGTTATACTTATTATTACAGTTAAGTATAATTTCAGTTATGATGTAGTTATTATTACAGTTAACAGAGTGGTGATGATCTTGAAATCTGTTGAGGTAAAAAAAAAATCAAAAAAACTTCAGCATGATTTTTACTTAACAATGTACAGAGCTATATTTAGTTACTTTTTTCTGTTAAACTAACTTGAGGAAAAATAATTAAACCATTTAATTTGCAGTTGTAAGTGTTTAAGTAGAACCTCAATGTCTGATGAAAACAAGACATATAGAAGGGTTAAATATATAAGCAACTACCTGAATTAATGGTACCCATGAAAAAAAAAAAAAAAAACTTTGCCTTTTTCTGTGCAATACAAAATGTCCCTGACTCATAGTCTTTCCACAAGATCTGGAGAAAACATATTGTAGGACCATATTTATAAAGCGTTTACCATTTTTCCTTATTGGAAAACAACACAAAGAAGTTGTAGTGTCAGATAAATATTTCATGTGCTAATTTAACAGTCCCTATAGGCAGATGCTCGGATACATTGTGAAAAGTGTTGAATTTAAATCAAGGGAAGTAATGTTAAAACTGTACAATGCATTAGTAAGACCTCATCTTGAATATTGTCCCCAGTTCTGGTCACCTCGCTACCTAAAGGATATTGCTGCTCTAGAAAGAGTGCAAAGAAGAGCAACCAGAATTATTCTGGGTTTAAAAGACATGTCATATGCAGACAGGCTAAAAGAATTGAATCTATTCAGTCTTGAACAAAGAAGACTACGCGGCGACCTAACTCAAGCATTCAAAATTCTAAAAGGTTTTGACAATGTCGACCCAAGGGACTTTTTCGACCTGAAAAAAGAAACAAGGACCAGGGGTCACAAATGGAGAAGGGCATTCAGAACAGAAAATAGGAGGCACTTTTTTACACAGAGAATTGTGAGGGTCTGGAATCAACTCCCCAGTAATGAAGTGAAGCTGACACCCTGGGATCCTTCAAGAAGCTGCTTGATGAGATTCTGGAATCAATAAGCTACTAACATCCAAACGAGCAAGATGGGCCGAATGGCCTCCTCTCGTTTGTAAACTTTCTTATGTTCTTATGCTCTTAAATACTTATTTTTGATTTTGGTTGAAAATGCTTTATGAATATGGACCACATTGAAACAAAAACTCATTAAAATTTACATTTTTTATAGGCTTACATTACCATTCCTATTCAGATAACAGCTTTGTCGCAAGATACATTTTCATTCCATACATGTAATATCACACTTGTTTTATTTGATTAACTTTGATTAAAGAATTTACCATATTTTTTCTATCTTTATTTTTCCATTCAAGCAGAGAATGGGTGATGATGGATGATGCTTTAAAAAAAAAAAAAGACTTTTTATGCTATTCAGCAACATCTCATTTAGTGAAAACCCCTTTATCACATTCAACATGCAGCAAAACCATGGTTACCAACATTCTAATTGAAATAATGTTTGGTCACAGCGGAGCTGTATGTATAGATAAAGATCCTACACACATTTAGAAATGGTCTCAAATAAACTGCAGAAACGGCAGCATATAAAAGTGTATTACACAGATTTTTATAGCAGACGTTTACTGGCAAAAATAATATGCAGAGAACAAAACTAACTTATACTTATTATTCAGACTAGTAAGACTGGTGCTACTACTGCTGGGATTGATAAGACTGGTGCTGCTACTGCTAGCTGACAGCAACATCTAGCTATTCAGAGCGGAACAGATACAGGACAGACAGCAAGTATAAAAACTACATAAACTAGAGATGATTATTTTTGGTAAGAAAATAAAAAATAGAGAGTGGTTTTTCACATGTTTATCCTATATATATTTATTTCAGTCCAGCTCATATGATTCGATGTTTTGAAGCTCCTCTTCAAAAGCAAAACACTCATCCTGCACTTGATCATTGGGGTTCTGTCAGGAATACTGCC
This sequence comes from Polyodon spathula, assembly GCF_017654505.1. NCBI lineage: Eukaryota > Metazoa > Chordata > Actinopteri > Acipenseriformes > Polyodontidae > Polyodon > Polyodon spathula. Next base: position 32,593,757 of record NC_054537.1, on the reverse strand, counting down.
AAAGTAGTAGAGAAGGCAAATTGCAATGTATCACCAATTCATAAATCAAGAGGTGTCCAAAACTTAAAGATCAGATCAAATGAGTCCCTGCCCCTGAAGATGTTCATTTGATTTTTTTTTTTTTTTCTGAAAAGTCAGAACAATAATTTAAGTACTGCAATATGTTGTTTCTTACTAGTTATTACTAAATATGTTGTTTTATTCCTTAACCTTTCAGCTCCTTGAGTTGGATTCTATCTTTTGGGTTCCCAGGATGCCAACTGGCAGGCATATCCTTGTGTATGATAACAAAGCTGCGACTGTTGACACTTAAAACATCAGTAAAAAGACACAGAAAGATAGGAGTGCCGTCAGGTATTCTAAGACCCTATAAGACTCATTCTCACAAGCACTCCAGGATCTAAAGGGTTAATTTATTCAGTTTTGGTCAAATTACAGATTATTATGCCTGTTTTTGTCAAACAGGGCACGCTGCTTACCAATGAAAAAGAACAAGAGAAAAGATGGGTTGAGCACTTTCAAGAAACGCTCAATAGACCAGAACCAGTGTTTTAAGCTCCTGTTTAAGAACAGCACTTAGTAACTTAGCAACAAGTCTGTTGGAACCCAGCAAGCACATCATCCACATTTCATAGGCATGGCAGTGAGTCAATAGCACACATGCTACAAAGAGCAAATTAGAGTGTCAGAAATCCAAAAAATAACATGCAAACATTTAAATAAAATACACAACAGAGCAGACCATGTAACACAAAGCATGTAAACCTCACAATACAGTATTGTCCAAATAAAGGAACACCTCCTAAGCGAACACTTTGCCTAAGAGAACACCCAAACTGATTTTTCCCATTGTAAATGCTCCGCCTAAAGGAACAGGAACTTCAACAAAACAACACCTTTTTTGGCACCGCTAGCGATTCGTTCACAGCTGATACTGTACTATTTTGTAACCTGATAACTCATCATCATCAAACTTAAATTGAAATGGATTATCAATCTTTTCAAATGTGGCTTGTCATTGCTACAAAATGGCTGTAAAATAATGGTGAAAGTGCTGTTGTTTCTCTTGCAACAAAAAGTTGGAAATTAACATTTTTCAAAGTTTAACCTCACAAACATCAAGGGGTGGGGTGGGGGGGGGACTTATACACAAGTGTGACCTATGGGCTTTGTTCCTGAAATTGTTATCTCAAAAAGGGAGGGGGAGGGGGAATAATAGACAAGTTTTTATGATAGCTAATAAAAAAAGAGAAGTGAAGCTACTAATAAAGGTACACTTTAGCATTGCTAAAAACAAAATACTTAAAAGCTTCCTTAAAGGGTTTGATGTGTTGTTTTGTTTTGCTTTCTTCCCCTTCAGTGCCTCAGTACTTGAAACAGAAGTGAGGTGCTCCAACACATAGCCTACATATTTGGTTAAGTATGCAAGGTATACCAATGTTAAAAAATTACATTTTACTTACATAAAGAATATCAAATATGTAGACTATGTGTTTATATGTCTTAAGGAACATTAAACCTGACTATTTTTTTATAAATACAGCTTATGTTTGTAGTTAAACTGTCTAAAATGAGTTTACATGAGGCATACCTCTGTTAACTTAAATATCTACTGTATGCTTTTATTTTTGAGGTGTGATAATGTAAATGAATGCTCCAGATAACAATGAATAAGCATATAAGAACATAAGAAAGTTTACAAACGAGAGGAGGCCATTCGGCCCATCTTGCTCGTTTGGTTGTTAGTAGCTTATTGATCCCAAAATCTCATCAAGCAGCTTCTTGAAGGATCCCAGGGTGTCAGCTTCAACAACATTATTTTGTAGTGTCTGATTTAGCTAACATGATGTGGCAGAGCAAAGCTCTGCCCTTTTAAATTGGCAGGGATGGGGTTAACTGTTGTCGCTCTCCAAGCCCCGAGGGGGGAGGAGACTGCAGTCGCTCCAGAGCCAGAGAGGGAGGAGTGAGGGGGATTGCCTGAAGCAGCCAGTGAGGGGTGAGCCGTTTTCCCGGGAGGATCTGGCCGTTGTTCGCTCCCAGAGCCAGAGAGGGGAGAGGAGTATGCTGTCGCCACCCAGAGAGGGAGAGCCGCCACCCCCAGGCCAGAGGGGGATCTGCTGTCGCTCCCAGTGCCAGAGAGGGGTGGGGAGCTGCCGTTGCTCCCAGAGCCAGAGAGGGAGGAGGATCTGCCGTCGCTCCCAGAGCCAGAGAGGGGTGAGGAGCCTCCGCCACCAGAGGCATCACGCGACAGCAGGCCATTGCGATTTGTCAGAATCGAAGTGGGATATTTTGATAGAGACCACACTAGATGGACTCAGAGCACGAGAGGGTGCTGGGCTGCCGTCGCTCCCAAAGCCAGAGAGGGAGGGAGGAGCCGCCGCCGCTCCCAGAACCAGAGAGGGAGGAGGGCCGCCGTCGCTCCCAGGGGCACCAGAGGGAGCCGGGCCTGCTGCCGCCGCCTCCGGCACCAGAGGGAGCCGGGGCTGCCGCCGCCGCCAGAGCCAGAGGGAGCCAAGCCGCCGTCGCCGCCTCCCAGACCAGAGGGAGCCGGCGCCGCCGTCGCCGCCTCCGCCACCAGAGGGAGCCGGGCCGCCGTCGCCGCCACCGCCACCAGAGGGAGGCCTGCGCCGCTTCCGCCACCAGAGGCGGGAAGGAGGATCGCCGTCGCCGCCTCCGCCACCAGAGGGAGCCCGGCCTGCCGCCGCCGCCTCAGTGTGAGAGAGGGAGGCCGGATCCGCCGTCAGGATCCCCCTACCAGAGAGGGCCGAGGAAGAGCAGTCGCCGCCTTCGCCACCAGAGGCAGCCGGGGCCTCCGCACTCCCAGAGAACAGAGAGGAGCCGGGCCGGGTTTATTATGTTCAGGTGGCTGGGGCCTGATTAGTTGATTAGCCGGGTTTATTAACGTTCACCAGAGGCGCAGCCGGTTGCCTGGGGAGGCGATCAATCAGCCATTAGGGAGCCCCTAGCTCCACGAGCCCCAGCCACCTGACATAAAAGGAGGCCTCAGCTTCTCATTTGAGAGGAGGGAGCTGAGGAAGCAGGTTGGTGTTTGTTTTGTGGTTTTTGAATTTTCTAAATCCAGTGAAGGCATTGCCCAGCCTGGAAACTTTATTTTTGTGAGTTTTGTTTTTGCTTTATTTGTGTTTGAGTATCTGTTATTTTGCCCTTGTGCACTTTATTTTTGTTTATTTATAATAAAATTGTTATTTTTTTTGAACTGCAGACTGTCTCTGGGCCTCTATCCACTCGCCAGCCTGCCACACATGAGTTGACTGTAATGGTTTCTATAAAATAGAGACACAATGAAATGTTTCAAAAATGTTTTTATTGATAATTATTGAATACAGTTTAATGCTAAAGTTTTGATTATGTATACCGTTTAAAAAAATCACCAAATACAGCAATTTTTTGTTGTAGCTACTGCAGGTGCATTCATTCGTTCATAGTATTTTAGGTACATTTATTTTTCTTTTAAATCAAGGGTGATTATTTCTTTATATAATAACAGTCTTTCTGTTACATAAAGGCAGATCAGATAGAACATTGATATTTAGAAAAGTTTAGCCTCCTTCTAATATTTAATAGGTATAGAGCAACAATTTGTTCTTTGGTACTGTACAATCTTCTTTTAATTCAATTGAACACAAAGCACACAGAGCTAAATGACAAAGCTAAACATATAGATTAGTTTATGCCTTTATTTTTATTTTTTTATTATTATTTTTATAACTTGCTAGAATTCCATTTAGAATTTTAATTTTAAGTAGGCTTACCGCATAACCACTACAGGGGACAAAACACTTCATTAGAGTTTGCCTCAATACCTTGTCATGGAGGTTTTGGTTGCTTTGAAGAATAAGTTAAGCCTTCCCTGCTTTTTTTTTTTCTTTTTTTTTTTAACAGTAGCATGAACTTATTGTCCTAGCCTCACACACTGTACTAACTGCTGCTCTGCTTTAAAACCTTTAAACCTTAGTGTCAGATTTTGCAGATTGTTGCTAACAAATTGGAGCTTTGGGTGCTGGATTGTGATCTGCAGAGGCTGCTTAAAGTGTGTGTGTGTGTGTATGTATGTGTGTTGGATATATATATGTATATATATATATATATATATATATATATATATATATATATATAGTACCAGTCAAAAGTTTGAGTACACCTGCTTGGAACCAGGTTTTTCATTATTATCTATGCTTTTAACTATATAAACTGTATAAACTTGTCTATAAACACATAATATTTCATTATATGATATGTGTACTTATATAAGCTGATAATCATAAGTGAATTGCATTCAAAATTGAATTTTTAAATGAAAATGTAAATCTATATATAAATTTGCAGAGTTGGGGGCAAAAGTTGAGTCTATAGACATACCTTGAGTTTGCACATAATTCTTGTTAAAAAGAAAATAATTCAATTTGAACACAAATTCTGTCAATTCTAATAGGAAATACATAGGAAGTATTTTATCTTTAAAAAAAAAAAATGTCAGTGCCTCCAAACCTCCTTCATATGGTATGTTTGTATACAGACTTTCTAAGTCAAAAGAAACCAAATAGGATTGTTCAGAGATATCAGAAACTTGATCACATCACGACTATCTGATAAATAGGTAAATCCTTTGCTGTGTCTTTTATAAAATAATCAATACATTGGCTTAATGGTTCTGATATAGAGCCATTCCCACTCACAATTGGTATTCAAGGAGGATGTTAAAGATTTTTTTTAATGAATTTTAGGTAGACTGTGAAATACGGGAGTTAGTGGATTGTCTATTTTTAAAAAAGCTAAATTCACTGTCAGTGATCAAATTGCTGTCTCTAGCTTTACCAAGCATCACATCTTTTTGTTCTTTAAATTGAGATACAGGGTTTCTGTTAAGCTCCCCCCACTGCTCCTGCTCCCACTACTACTGTACCTAACTGTCTCACCTGTCCTGCTATGACTGTCTCTCACATCTCTGTTATTCTGTCCCCTCTCCACCGCTGCTCCCCTAACCTCAATAACCTCATCCCTCTGCCCCCCCTTCCCTTCCCACTCTCTCTCCTCTTGCATTCTCTCTGGTGCCCTCTGGAACTGTTACTCTTCTGCTAACAAAGCTGACTTCATCTCTACCTTTGCCTCCCACCTCTCTCTCAATTTCCTTGCTCTCACTGAAACCTGGCTCTCTCCTGATAACACTATAATTACACTGTGTAACAAAAAAAAAAAAAAAAAAATAATAATTGTTCCTGGGTAGTAAGTGTTATTTCCTAATTGCTTATGCCTCAAAAGTATAAAACATGGCTATTATTCCCCACAAACTTTGCTTTTGTGACCAGGACAGTGATATTTCAAAATATCACTATTTCCAATGGGAACGCGGGCAAATGTGTGTCTTTTCGTTCACATAAAGTCAGAAAAAAACAACATATGAATCCAAATTAACATGTATTTATACTAAAGTAATACAAAGATGACAACAAAAGATTTAGAAGCGAGTAGTTTTTCGAGATTTACGATTATACTGTAAATCTTTTGGCATAATGCGCCACAGCCGAGGTAAAACTTCAGTGCCGTTCAAAGGAAAATATATAATTATTCTATCTGTCTGACTTTAAAAATAAAAAGAGAGAGAGTGAAATAGAGAAGGGAAATAGAGAGTACCATCCAAATACCAAGATAATGCAACAATACTGTAGACAACATGCTGGTTTACTGGAAACTCCTCTTTATTCTGGACGCTATTCTCCAGCTCCCTCCAGATCGCTGCTCTACCTGCTTCATCGCTTGTCTGGAACACACACACACACACTGCGCGTGCAACGCTCCCCTTTTATAAATTAGCTCCACCCCTTTATGCTAATCAGGTGCCAGAGTGAACACATATCCCGTTGGTCCCCAGCTGCACACCAGAACCAATGGGCACAGACATACAACAGCCAATGACAGGAACACAGGGTGCATCGGGCGTGCAGGCAAGCTCACAGACAAACACAGGGACAGAGCTAACCCGCAACTGCAGGCAATACAAATCTTTGCTGAATTTGCGCCACAGCAGTACTCCACTGGAGCATAGTGTTAAAGGAAATGTTAAGGTCTAGTTTTCTCACAAGGTTCATCTTAAAATGTAGTTTTGCATTCTGTGTGTATAAAAAGATAATGAGCAGCACACAACTTTCATGCATAATTCATTTGTTACCCTTGCAAATGGAATTTCCATTGTCAAATGTAAATAATACATTTCAATAACAGCATGAATACTTATTAATTGCATTAGTAATACAGTTTGTGCATCTAAATTCTATTGTACAGGATGCACAGGGTATTTTCCTGGCTGCACATCAGCTTAGTCTTACTTTCTTCCCTTCATAACAATTGAAGGCAGTAAACAATGTAAATGAACATAATGGGAAGTCTGAATTGGCTCATGAAAAAAGAAGGATGGCAGATGGGGCAAAACGCACTTTGCAGCACCAAAGGGAATAATTATTTTATTATAAAATCTAACAGATTTGTACTGTACGAGTTGTGCAACAAAGGTCTCCTAAATGTACTGTAATTGTGATAATAGATATAGATACTGTTCACTGTCTTTATAAAATTACAGCAGTCACATTTCTTTCATGTGAAATTTTCTCATTCTATCTGACTGTGCAGTATTTTCTCCTTGGAGACTTTTGCAAATAACATTCAAAACAGAAAACCATCCACTGAATATAAGATGCTAGAGAAAGAATTGAATGTTTTTTGTGTTTTTTTTTTTTTTTTGTGTTTTTTTTTTTTTTAAATAGAGACAGAGCTGCATACAATGTGTTACATTTTAAATAAGTTGCAAACTGGCTCTAGTTAAGAATATGAAGTACAATCCTTGGGATACTAATTTGCAATCTGTTCTTAAATCAGTCCTAGTGGCATCGCAAACAGTACAATACTTGGGACAGGTGGTTTCACTGCTGAAGATGTGCCTGATCATCAATGTTTAATGCATACTTGTTTACTTTTAGCTGGTGCATGTAAGAAAAATGTAAACTGATTTTGATGCCCTAAAACTAATTTACCTAGTCTGACTGATTACACAAATTGACTAAGATGACCTGACATAAGTGAAATCATAAAGTAGCTAGGCACTTGCTACTTCACAATACATGCTACGCAGTATTTGAGTCCATTTTTAACCTTTGGATTTTTGTGTAAAATGAATGGCACTGCTGAGACAATTATTCTGATCAGAAGCTCTCACAATACCATTAGCACTGATGCATTTAATTGGAAGTAAACAACACATTTTGAAAGTGTTAATGGCAATTATTATGTTTTATATATACTGTCCTGCATTTCCAATTTGCACACTGACACCAAACAACTGTCATTTAAGGAAACATGAAAACTGAATATTAATTAAGAGCATTTTTAAATCAGTTCATTTTGCACAAATGACAGTTAAAGCTTTATGGCAAGCCAAATTATCATTTAGAGATATCTCTAATTCATTTACAGATATCTCTAAATATTTGAAGATATCTCTAAATCATTTCCAGATATCTCTAAATCATTTTAAGATATCTAAAATACATTTAGATATGTCTCAAAATGATTTACAGATATCTTTAAATGGAGCTTTAATTATATATCTAAAATGCATTTTTAGATATCTTTAAATCATTTTAAGATATCTCTAAATGTATTTGAGATATCTTTAAATACTTTTCAGATATATTTAAATCATTTAGAGATATCTCTAAATAATGTCCTATTCATTTAAAGATATCTGTAAATCATTTGAAGATATCTTCAAATAGCTTCCTGTTCATTTGAAGATATATCTAAATCATTTGAAGATATCTTCAAATAGCTTCCTGTTCATTTGGAGATATCTCTAAATCATTTGATTGAATGAACAGGAAGCCATTTCAAGATATCTCAAAATGACTTCCTGTGAAAATGCTCTATGTTTTCAATGGACTTCCTGTCCATTTAAAGATATCTTCAAAAGAACAGGAAGTTATTTAGAGATATCTCAAAATGAACAGGAAGCTATTTGAAGATATCTTCAAATGATTTAGAGATATCTAAATGAACGGGAAGTTATTTGAAGATATCTTCAAATGATTTAGAGATATCTAAATGAACGGGAAGTTATTTGAAGATATCTTCAAATGATTTACAGATATCTTTAAATAATATGTGGATTTGGCTAGCATGGTGAGCCAAACTGTCATTTAGAGATATCTCTAAACCATTTCAAGATATCTCAAAATAACTTCCTGTTTAAAAGTAAACCAAGAGAAATATTTGATTAACTCAGTTAAGGAGTACGGTGGGGGCAAAGGTACTATGGCTCACCCTGAAGCTGTACTAACAACTCTTGGAGCAATTAAAAATACGCTCAGCACACTTGAAAGACATTTTCAAGACGTCTCTATTGAAATTGATAACAGTTATAGACTGTTTCAAAATGCAAAAACAAACTTTGATAGAATCAGTATGGAAATTCCAGAAAACGTTAGAGTGGAAATATCAAACTGCTTTCATGAATTAATGCCGGTGTTCGAAAACGAAGGAATTTCTGACACCCAGTCAAGCATAAATACTGGTGGTTATTTCGTGGTTCAGTGGAGGAGAAAAGGTAAGTTAATGTCTCTATTCTCTTTGGGAACTACAGTCATTTTAATACACGCGTGGATTGGTTATTGTCACATTTAATTCATTATTTATTATTATTATTATTATTATTATTATTATTATTATTATTATTATTATTATTATTATTATTTTTTAATACAGGTCAGTTTGGTTTGCCAAGGATTTCTGTTTCGAGACACCAGCTCCAGATCTTCGTTTCTCGAGGATACACAGGAAAGAGGATTGCTGAACATTTAGGATGCTCGGTGTCATACATTTATAAGCGCTTGGTGCACCAAACTGTCATTTAGAGATATCTTAAATTAGGGTTATAAAGATATATGTAAATTATTTGACGATATCTTCAAATAACTTCCCGTTCATTTAAAGATATCTGTAAATCATTTGAAGATATCTTCAAATAACTTCCCGTTTTAGAGATATCTCTAAATCATTTAGAGATATCCCGAAATAACTTCATGTTCATTTAGAGATATCTCTAAATCATTCGAAGATATCTTCAAATGAACAGGAAGCTATTTCAAGATATCTCTAAATGAACAGGAAGTTATTTGAAGATATCTTCAAACGATTTAAAGATATCTTTAAATGAACAGGAAGTTATTTGAAGATATCTTCAAACAATTTAAAGATATCTTTAAATGAACAGGGAGTTATTTCGAGATATCTTTAAATGATTTAGAGATATCTTTAAAAACCTAATTTTAAGATATCTCTAAATGACAGTTTGGTGTGCCATGCTAGCACAATCCATATGGTTTCCATAGTATTTAAAGATATCTGTAAATCAATTTGAGGTATCTTTATTTCATTTTTAGATATCTCAAATTGACTACAGATATCTTTAAATTAATTTTAGATACCTTGAAATGTTTTACAGATATCTCTAAATATTTCAAGATATCTTAAAATGCAATTAGAGATATCTCTAAATGATAATTTGGCTTGCCATAAAAGCTTCCATGCTGTTCAGCAGGTTATATTTGCTGCAGTCTTCATGGAGAGCAAGACTAGACAAATATACCTACACTGAGTGCAAAGAAAACACACATACACCCACATTATAATGCCGTTCTTTGTTGCTTAACATTTATATGTGGTCTAATAAAGCATTACTTACCTGCAACCAACCAAGCAGTGACAATATCCACGGTAACCCACTCCCTCAAGCACCTTAATGCTTTTATAAAATAGATTTACTAACGTAAATATAAATAAATCCAAGAGAAATAAGATTGATTAAGAAATTTGAAAGATAACCGTCTGCAACAGAAAATAATTCCTATTAACTGATGATAATCAGGTAAGATTTTTCTTTATTTAAGTTGCAATTTTGTGTTCATAGACATTAATTTGAATGTTGCAGTTAATGGTACAATTATTAAAGAGACTGTCAATTGTTGCAGAAGGGAGAATTGAAGTGCAAGAAGGGGGTTTGCTTAAGGTGGCATACTTAACTCTGTTTTCATCTGTTTTTATAAAAAAAAAAATCTGCCAGTAGTTGTCTGTTTCCTTCTTTTCCCCTGCGTCCAAAAGGTAACTGGACGTCAAACCAAACTTTACTCAGACGACCAACAGCTGTGTGTTTTTTTTATTTTTTATTTTTTACTATTACTGTTTTTTCAATAGGCGCAGTGATACAATTGTGTCACGGATCTAGTGATTTACCCAGCAGGTACTATACCAGCGATTATATCACTGATTGGCCAATCACTATGCAGCATTATAACAACTTGTTTTATAATTAGGTTCAAGTTAAAAAACAGAACATTTTGGCTGGATAAAGAGTCTTCCTACATCAGTGTTCCTTGTGGTAAATAGTTAGCTTAATAACATAGATCATGACGATAAAAATCAGGTAAAGCAAAGATCCCTCGGCCAATGTTTTCCTAAATGTTGACCCAGTAATATAGTTGTGCAACTGTGGCAAGGGTGATGTCACTGGTCAGGCTGTTGTAGCCAGGAGTGAGACTAAGAGGCAGAGAATGCAGGTTTGTAAGCGCTGGTGCGCACTTTTAATAATGCTAATAAATATAACAAAACACTAAATGTTAATAAACAAAACGTCACAAGGGCCAAAACAAAAGGACTTACGAAACACTCAGGATGTACATAAACAGACAGGATGGAACACCTCTTACCAACATCAACATTTAACATGCTTGCCTTCACCACCATCACCAACATTTAAACATTCATTCAATTGCCAGCTCCAGCAACATTCCCACATCAATTGATCAAATTTATTTTGTACAGCGCCTTTCCTGTCAAGGCATCCCAAAGCACTTCACATTACAAATAAATATCCAATAATATAATAATATAATATAATATAATATAATATATCAAAAAACTTCCAAAAACACATGGAGGAAAATAATACATATTAACAAAACTCTATAAAAGGCTACCCCAATTTACAAAAAGCCCTCTGTGTAAAAATGTGTTTTATGCTTTGATTTAAATGCATTTATTGAGACAGCCTTACGGACTTCAGTTGGAAGATTGTTCCATAATACAGGTGCATAATGACTAAAGGCTCTTTCATCACAAGAGCTTCATTTTATCAGCATCAGCAGATATCAACTGGCGTCCAGGGTCATAAGGTAAAAGCATATCATTAATGTAAGCAGGGCCATTTCCAGAGACAGCCTTAAATGTAATTAACACAATTTTAAAAATAACTCTGTTCTTCACAAGAAGACAATACAAGCATGCAAGAACAGGTGTAATATGTTCAAATCTTTTTGTACTTGTCAGAATTCATGCAACTGTATTCTGAACCTACTGCAAGTGATTGAAGTTTACAAGGTAGACCAGCCAATAGGGCGTTACAGTACTCCAGGCAGAATAAAACAAACGCATGAATTTACATTTCTACAGCAGATTCTGCAAGATACAAATGGACTTGATATAAATTCCTCAAATTATAATAAGCAGATTTCACTACAGTTGAAATGTGATGCTGAAAACTAACAGTAGAATCAAATAAGATTCCAAGACTTTTCACAGCTTATGAGGAGAGGATGGGGGGGCTGCTATTGGTTGTGGGATTTTATTTAATGCTGTTTTAGAGCCAATAAATAAAAAAAAAAAAATCTGTTTTATTTGCATTTAACTGCAAAAAATGTTTTGACATCAAAGCCCCTATTTTGTCAAGGCAAGTTGACAGTCTGGAGTTTACGTTTACATCATCTGAACTCATTTTAAAATAAATCTGGGTGTCGTCAGCATAAGAGTGGAAATTAAAACTATGTTGTCTGATCACATTACCCAGCGGTAGCATATACAATTTAAAAAGTAAAGGACCAAGAACAGAGCCCTGTGGAACCCCAGAAACAACAAGAGAATTAAAAGATTTTTATCCTCCAAAGGGCAGAAATTGATGTCAGGAGGGTAAGTAGGACCACAGCCAGGAGAGTACTGTGCCAGTAATGCCAATAGTTTTCTCAAGGCGATCAAGAAGAATTGTGTGATCAGTGGTGTCAGATGCAGCAGATATATCCAAAAAAGACAATCCCTGATGACAGCCCCTTTTCCAAGATTTTTGCAAGGAAAGGTCAAATAGAAATTGGACGATAATTAAGATATCAGGATCCAAAATAGATTTTTTAAGTACTGGCTTTACAATTGCCAACTTTAAGCTAGATGGAACAGTTCCAGTTTTTATTAAAAATCACAAGAAAAAGCGTATCTGCACAATGACGGACAATATTAGTCAACCAAGGATCAAGAGAACACAATGTAGAACAAGCTTTATTGATAATATCTAAGACATCAGTAATATCAGTTGTAGCAAAATGCACAAGTCTATGTGGAGCTACTATGGTATCGATGCCCACATCAGTTCAATCTTCACTAGATACGGTAAGCTAATTCCTTATTGGAACAGTCTTGTCAGTTAAGAAATTAGCAATGTTATCACAGTCCAATACTGAAGTACCTGCATCACATTTTGGCGTTATAAGCTGATTAAAAGTTTGAAATAGTACTCTAGGGTTTCCCTGCCCCTCAGTTATAATAGAATAATTATAATTAGACATGGGAGAATTTAGGGCTAATCTGTAATCAAGAAGATGTTTTTTCCACATTTTTTTGTGAACAAGACCCGATTGCTTCCACTGGCGCTCCAGTTTTCTAACAGTAGTTTTTAAAGCCCTAAACTCATTCCTGAATCAAGGAGTAGAACATCTTATTTTAATAATCTTTAGTTTTAAGTGGGGCAATATGGTTAATTGTGTTTGTCAAGGTCAAATTGTAAAGTGCCACGGCGTCATCAACATTACTCGGTACTACATTTATTAATGGTGAAGAGGCAAGACATTAATTAAAGACCACTGGATCTAAAAGACTCTTTGTACAGTAAGTGATTTCCTTAGTTTGTTCTGGTTTAGTGAAAGAAGGAAGATTATTTTTTGCAGTAATTAAGAAAGGATCAGATATAGTTAGATATTGTAACACAAGATCAGTACATTCTCTACTTTCTAAGATATGTCTATGAACATTAGTGGGAGACTGAATCACTTGGGAATGCCCTAAAGATTCAAGAACAGAATTAAATTCTACAGCCATAGTGGAAGGAGAGTTGTGACAGAAATACAATGAATCTTAGTTGTAGATCCCCCTGCTGACCTGCGAGGGCGCTAAGCAGCGAAGACAGAGTTATTTTTATAGGCTGACCTGACAGTTGTTTCCCTGGGTCGGGAAGTCTGTCAGTCTGGATGAAGGCGAGACTCTTTTGCCAGAACGTATTGACCCGGAAGCGAGACAATGTAGCAGCCGCAGATTGTAAAGGCAGCTGCAATTGTTTACCAAGGGGTCATGTGTACTAACATATGGGGGGGGGGGGATTGTAATCTGTTCCTTCACTTTGGTTATGAGATATAACCCGGAAGGACCTATGCAGTAAACTAAAAATATTGCGAGTGTTTGTTCGTCTTGTCTATAATTGTTACTTGTGTTTTATAGACGGCTTACACATTCCGAAGCTGTTGCTAAGGGCCAGCATTAAACCTGAAACAGCACTGCACCATTGTCACTCTATAAACGGTATCACCCACCACGAGCACTAAAGCGCATACCCAGGACTGGTGCCCGTGCATGTATATTTATTATTTGGTCGCCAGACCAGGATTACAAAAATAAAGCAAACCATACCATACAGGATTACACATCTCTTGTCTATTTTATTTCCGCACCGCATCACCTCTGCACCTGTTAATCAGCAACCACTTTGTCACAAGAGTCCAAATGTATGTTGAAATCACCATAAATGAACAGTTTCTTAGAATCAATAAATAACCTAGAAAATAATTCATTTATCTCAGAAATCAATGAAACATTGTACTTAGGTGACCGATAAAGAGTACACAGAGTTAACGACAATGGTGCACGAAATCTAACCGTAAGGTCTCTCTTGCATTTGATTCATTTGCATTTTATCCCCTTCAGTCTCTGCCACTCTCCTCTTCTCACCCTCAGTTGCTCTCTGTTGTAGTTCCATCCTCATTCTCTGCGTTTCTCTCTGCAACTGCCGTTTTGTTTTCGGCTCAGTATTCATCAGGGCACTTCGTATCTGCACGGGTCTGTACTTCTCTGCTGGATTGACAGACATCTTCTACTCCAGTTCACCATGGCTCTCGTCTTGCTAAGCCTGGATCAGCAGCTCCTGACATTGGGAGCCAGTCTGTTCCAGTTTCTCCATGAGGGGAATATTTCATTTGGCTATTGACTGGCAATACTGGACTGTTTTTTTTTTTTTTTTTTTTCTGTCTCTCTTGAGTCCAGGCAAAAGCATCCAAGTTCAAGTCGCTCCCGCAACGCCGTTACCTCAAATCACCATTCATAGGCAACCAGACACTGTAGAGCCTCCCCAGCTATTCGCCGTCATGGGCACAGCCATCTTGGAGTATGCAATCTCCCATTCAAAATCCTCCAGCCATAACAGGACAGGTCATTCAAATACCGCCACCACCGTGAACACTACTGCTACTAAACGTTACAAAATGAATCACCTATTTTGTGAATTCCATTAATGTACGAGCAACTTCAGTGTTTACAATACTGCTGGATTAACTAGCTTGATGGACTTATTAGCACCTTGCCATCTATCTCCCAGTTTCCAATGCATAAAGCACTTTCATGTAAACATGATTACATTTATTGCTTGCAAGGTCTTTTACAATATATATTTTGCATCACTGCAAAGAAAAAAAAAGTATGTATAGAGTAAATTCAGGGATTAATTTATGAACACATTTGATGTGTACGTAGATAATAACACCTGCCTGTCCCTGATATTCTCTTAAACAAACGACGACTTCCAGTACTGCGAATATTCCAACTGCTTTGTCCAGTTCAGCATCTTTATTATCAATCTTACAAAAAGCCAGACTACATTAATCAATCTGTGAGTCCTGCAGGCGTCCAGCAGGCCCCTGCAGATTGCACCTCTCTGAAATTTGGAGACGTCCATTAGGACCCGGTAGATCGGATCTCTTTGAGTTTTGCAGGCATCCAGTAGGCCCCTGAAGATCACATTTCTGGGCCTGCACTCCTATTCATACAGTCGGCCCCTTCTCTAACAGGCGTCTTACCTCCGGGTAATTCAGGCTTCATTTACGTGCTCTCTGAAGGACCACAATAAGACCTTTTGCTAGCTGCCTGGATTCCCAAAGGTTTAATTTCCCCTTATGCTTTTTCTGAGTGCTAACGGACCATGCTGGCCCCAAAGCAAGCGAGCAAAGGTGGACTGAACGACCTTTTTATTCTTGAAATCCTTGTGTTCATTAACCACCTCCGGGCATCCAGCAAGTCCCCGCAATTCTCCAGCCTTCCACTGGTTTTACTTTCAGCTCTGCTGTGCCTCTGCCCCCCTCCCGCCCCACCTCCCCGATGCACTTATCTTTAGTTCAAGGATGTCTCTTTTTCTATATGCTATCAAATACTTTCAGGAGTGGATATTCATTTAGTCTCTTGCTTATCAGTTCCCCAGATAGTGTTAGCAGCTGAACAATTGATTGTGGAGAACTCTCCGTTACAGTCAAGTGCTCGGATCCTCATTGTTCAAAACACTCACTATTTCCGAATTCATTCTCGATTTCAGTCATTTCAGATAGTTAATATATATAGTCCTCTCTAGAGACACATACACTAAACATGACGTTCTGTCTCTCCTCGGTCACCTTAATTATGCTATGAGAATCATTCTGCAGGGCCGTGCATTCATTTCCTATCTTCAGCTGCTTCCTCTGTCAACTCCTTCTCATATTATTTCTATGTGGAAAATACTTTTAATGCAATGGAATATTTTTATGATGACTGCCACCTCCTACCTGAAGAGTTACAGCTTTTACAGACGCTTCTTCTCATAACTTCGGAGGGCATTTCAGGGGAATTCCTTCGGGGGTCTTCCTGGGCTAAAAAAGTTAATTATCATCCACTCAGATAAGTTAGCAACAGTCCAGATCATAAACAAAGGTCATTCTTCCTCATTACATATTATGAACATTTTCAGAAGGATCACTTGGCTATCAGTTTGCCACCAATTTATATTAAGCAGATTTCTGACCCTCTTTCTTGTTTTCAATTTCGGAAATTCAGACTCCAAAAGCAGATCTACATCCATTGCCAGTCCCTCCTTTAGCAGCCCTGACATTCCCGTAAATCCAAAATCACTATCGTCTTATTCTACAAGCATAATAAACAGCCCTTCTTAGCATTTTGCCCAGACCTTTTAAACATACTGGTCAGCTTAGTTCAATATTCCTTTTTCTTCATTTACTGTTATAGTAACATCCTTTTTCTTAACCTACCTTAAAAACACTTAATACATCTTCTATTAAAGTGGTCATAATGGACATTCAGTTTTCACAAATTGATCTACAGTTTGTCAAGCCCTGCTCTTAGTAAGTAGTCACACCTCAGCCATGTTTGCCTGTCTCAATGGACATACTTATTTGCTGCATACACACCCTTAGGTCCAGTTATCCATTTTAATGTTTTAGACAAGACTCTTGCAGCTTTATTTCTGTTGGTCTTCTTTGGGTTTATGAG